>NC_092800.1:20477704-20608698 GCF_918797505.1 Bemisia tabaci | reverse complement strand
AATTTGGATAAAGATGATGGAGATTTGATTCCAATGCCAGAACTGGATATGCTTCGAGAGAGAATCCAACCAAGTCGCCGCGAAGGATTTGTCAAAATGATAACTTTATTATACGGAGACTTCTCCGATGTAGCGGCACATAATGTGCGATGTGGTTTTAAATATGATAGGAACTCTGTTAAACAAATGCTAGGAAATTTGAATATTCTACCCGACGAGAGCCACATTCAATCAATACAGGATATTCTCACCCCTTTAAATACAGAAGAATGTAAATGACCGGGAACTTTTCATTATAACTGAGTACATCTCAAGTACAGTATCTAAATTTATTTCGTTTTTTTTGTGGTTTAATGGATTCCCAGGTAACAGGACTGAGGCAGAGCTATAGGGTGTGTCTTATTTTTGGGTTTTTATACCCACCCGGATCCGTTCATGTGAAAATCGAATGACTCTTTATTGATCTTGCCCCTGAACTTTTCAGAATACTCGTCCAGATCCGTTGACGCGAAAACAGCTTCATTTTTAGTCTTAAACTTTTTCAACTGCATTCCTTCCTTGTCCTTATCGTCAGCTTTCTCGTATTCAGCGTAAACTAGTATATTAACCTTCAATGCCTTGCCGGTGAATTCTTCTTTAATTTTTCCAATCACGAGGTCCTTAACTGTTAGTAGGTAGTTATCGATGATGAGAATCTCCAGTTGGAGGTTCGTGATGAAAAATGTTCCTATTACACGTTAAGAGGTACCATTGCTGAAATTAACTTCACTTTCAACTTAGCAATTAAATTGGATTTTAGCAGTCATCCCAAAAGCAACTAGTTTTCATTTTCAAAGTTTTAGAAATTCATATTAATTGAGAGTTTCATTTTCAGATTCAAACAAATGGTTCGCTTTCGCGATTTGGTTTATTTTTTTTCAACTTCCAATAAACTGGAAATTATCGAAAATCTTCAGGAGCTAAAGCTTCTTCCCTCAGGGCGAAAGTGCCTAAAGTGTGGTGTAGGAATAAAGTTGGGTGAGAGGAAAGACTTGAAGATGGTTTTGTATGGCGTTGTTCTAAATGCAAGACCTCTAAATCTATTGGAGCCGGTACGTGGTTTGACCGTTCCAACTTGTCTTTCGAAAAAGTTATGACCTTAACCGAAGCGATTAATTAATTACTAGGAATATACCACATAAGCAGGAAAAGGCAGAAAATTTTCCTTTAGGTATAGACTTATTTAATTTTTTTTTTTTTTTTTTTTTTTTTTTTTTTTTTTTTTTGTGGTGTAACAGGTGAAGCATTTTCTTGTCATTACATCATTTTTTGCCACACTAATCGCTGCATAATTTCAAATCTAACGTTTTCTCCCTCGAAATTTACCTACGAGTGACATAGGAATTAATTTTACCTTCTTTAATGTTTTAGCATAGAGCACATAGAGTCGTAATGTAAGTGGGTGAGCTGGCGCCACTTTTAAGCATTTTCCAGGTCCCGAATTCCGAGACTCCTGCTGTGTGACTCCGGGTCTTTTTTTCGATCCATAATCGATTGTTTGCGATACACGGGTACCCGGCCATCCGATGTAAACAAAGAAGATAGGAATCACCACGCATTCCACACCGACATTTTGGATCGAACATGTATCGAAAAAGTGACTCAAACTCGGCGCACACCGGGCTCGGAACTCGTCGAGCAGAACATGGCACCAGCTCTCCCATTTACATTAACGACTCTATGTACTCCATGTGTTTTAGCTGAATCTGTAGTGTCCTAGGAGTAATCCAACATTAAAAGAGGAAATAAAGCTTCGCAGTGATCTGCTCAATTATTGTCACAACAAAAATTTTGGTTGCGGTCGACGGGAAACTTCCGTACTGAATCATACAGTTGGGAGTGACCTGAGAAAGTGCTAATTGAAGTGGTGTTACAAAAGAGAAGAAGCCAGTCAAATTACTCAAATTCGTACCGTTATCGGTTGGATTTAGTAATTCGATGGTCAATTTTTTTTGACGAAGGGACGTTCTCGGAAAAGTAAGTCACCCAGGGCAGGTGCAGCAGAATTAAAAGGTTTTGGCCATAAAAGTGTCAAGCCAGATTGATAGCACGGGCCTTTGGCGGAGCCCGCTGCGAGCCGGGGGGGGGGGGGGGGCCGCGTAACGGCAAGCAAAGGCGAGAAAGCCTAAATCGGGGGGACCAACCAGAGCTTAGCATCGGTTCTTGGACCAGCCAATCAGAGATAGCGTGGGGTACGCTGGGGGTGGCCCCCAAGAAGGGTTGAACAGGGACCAAGGTGTTGGGCTCTGGAGGGGCTCCTCACTTCGAATTCTACTTTTCAAGTAAAAGGGAGTCAACTCCTCGAGTCTTAGCGACAAATATAAATTTTTTTCCCAGACGAACAGATATTTTTCCAAGTCCTTCGAGGCAACCGCCTTATTTAAACATTTACACATTTTTTTTTTGTTTCATACCCATGACGATTTTGTTTTGTTAATTTTGGTTTCGTGTTGTTAATTTTTCGGACTTTCCACATTATAATTTTTCATCGCCAATCAGCGACTTATATTTATTGCTCACTCTAGAACCCTACACATTTCGTTGAGGCAATTTGCCTATTTATTTTAACTTTTCTAAAACTCAGGGTTTTCAATGTCGACCAAATTTGCATAACAGTCTCTCGGTTTCCTAGGGTTCTCATTTACCTGCATCGTGTTCTCTTGGTGCCTTTTCGCGTTCCTCCTGAGATATTGTCTCGCGGATACCTGTTTTGCCTGCCGCGGCCTTTCTTTTCTTTTTAGTTGGCGTCGCATACAAAGTCCCTTACTTTTTTAAAAGGAAATCTCCTTTCATTTCCGCTGACTTTGTTTCCTTCCATTAGCACCTATGTCAGCGTCTTCTCTTGGTTGACGCTATGAATAATTTTCGCTCTGATTTGCATTTTTTGAATTGGTAAGACAGGCCTTCTAGGCCCATTGCTATATTTACTGTTTACCTCAGATATTCCCGCTCCAACCAGAAAATCCCTCTTAGGAAAGTATGCTGATGATACTACGTATTTGTCTAGCAATAAAAGTCAGGAATTAGCTACACTTGAACTTGAAGATAACCTTCAAAATTTCTATAACTGGACGAGTGAAAAAGACATCAAACTTAATTGTGCAAAAACTATTTATAAGATATTCTCTAACCGTAGTATCAAGGACATTAACATTATATTCAATAAAGTCCTATTAAAAACCTTCAGAAGTGGCCAAGTATTTAGGTATACACCTAGATACTAAGTTAAAGTGGAAGGAACACATAAAAATCAAAAGAGAAGAATGCTTGTTCAAACTTAAAAAATTGTATTGGTTAATAGGTAAAAAATCTAAGTTAAGTATTAGTAATAAGCTTCTATTATATAAACAAATTGTACGACCAACATGGGCATATGGAGCTCAAATCTGGGGGTGTGCAGCACGGTCCAATATAGAAATTTTACAAAGAGTCCAAAATCGTGCTCTGAGACACACTGAGAAAAAACTATGGCTTATAAACCTATTAGAGGTAAATATGGAACACCACTAATAGTAGTGCCTCTACATATAATAATAGCACATATACCTTAGTTATGGTCTCTGTACCTTAATTAGGTACAGAGACCTTAGTATGGTTCACAGACCGAGAATCATTAGTTTATTTACGACTATTATAGGTGTTCCATATTTACCTCTAATAGGTTTATAAACCATAGTTTTTTCTCAGTGCAGATAGTCGGAGCACGATGGTATGAACGTAACTCTGATATCCATAGAGACCTGGGGATGGAGACCGTCTCGCAATTTATATACGCATTATATTACATGCCCACATCGAACATATTTGATCCCTATAAGTATCGAATAAGTACCTCCTGTAAACTATATTTGCTACCCACTCTCCTGACATCCGTTCTTCACAAACGACACTTTTCCACTATAGCTGGAGTGTATTGTGTACGCTCATGGCACATTGTGTTTACCATTAGTGACGCTTATGGTACACATATGCATTACCTTATATCCCCACATATAACATTGTATCGAATATGCACCCGAAAATACTACCTCCCGGCCACTACATTTTACACCCACATGAGCGCCTTTCGTTCCAGGTTTCTCGACTAATAATGTTTCTATTGACTTGTTTTATTCCGATTATTTTCCAGAACGAGATCGATCGAGCACTCAGTGTACCAGAACCTTAGAGACGTTTACGTGACGCAGACGAGTAAAGGGCAAATCTCCGTCGTCATCTCCGAGGGAGCCCACCACGTCATTTTTTATAACTCTTTAACAATGCGACTGCCCGCGTTGAAAAGACGCCTGTCAGCAATTGTGCCCAGAAGCGTGTATCACCGTATTGCTGCTAAGTTGGAAGGATCCAGAGTTGGGGCAATCCATACGGATGGTAGACTGCATTTTCTATGTGTCGAAAGAACGGAGAAAATCCTGTTCAAGGAGTGGCTAGTTGTGAAGGTAAATTCATCTACTATTTATCCTTAAATCATCCTTTTAACATACTACGTTCTTTGATAAATGTTGACTCGTAAATTCCTTCGATTAATATCATTGATGATAAACGTTTATTCTTTCGACATTTTCTTCTCAAACATGTAATTAAAACAACCTTATCAAATGTTTTACCTAACTAAAGGTGTTAATTGTCTGCAGGTACTGCGTAATCTTATCGAGCATATGGGAAATCTTCCTTCGTTGTTTTATCTATCGAACGGCTCCAAGAAATGGCGAATCAAAACGTTCGTCCCGGTCGCTGAAAAAGTGGGTTCGCTGGAAAACTTTATCGTATCATTAAATTCAGATAACTTCTACGAAAGCCTCGATGAGGGTTCCTGCTCCCGAACGAAGGCAGGACAGAAGCGAACGATCCCGCCGCCGCCGCGGGGGGAATGTTGGCCGTCGTCAATTTACACCAATCTCCACAATCTTCGTTGCCTAAATCCGAAGGAGACGGACTCAGAGGACGAGAATGAAGAACCTGATAATTGTAAGTACCCATGTCTCTCCTTAAAATGCTGCCTTTATATAAACCTTCCAATATACAAATCGTTCTTTCCAAAATTTTAAGTATAATAAATGACACTTCAAACGTATTTGTGGACCCCTATTTTACCGTATCATTTTATAACTATATTCTCTGTTACAGTTAGGACGAAAGCAGATTTCGAGAGAGCAGTCGCCGAGCGGGTGGAAAAAGAATTAGCCGCCAAATTGGCTGCATTGGAAAAAACGATTTCAGCACAGTCCTCCGACCCAAAAGCAGGGCCTTCAGTAAGACGAGATGAGGATATCATTCCACCAGGAGATCAGCCAAAAGAGCCGATTATTCCAATACCGGAAGTCCTTGCAGAAGAAAACGCTGAACATCGTAATGAACAGGAGGGTCCTATCGATCCACCACAAACGGAGCGTGATGCAACTAAAGTCGATGACACCGATAAAGGGGAGAATTCGCAGGAGAATCAACGTCAACTTGATAAAGACGATTCAGAGGGTAAACATAATTAATGGATATCTCTATCTATTATCATAAAGAATATTCAAACACCATCGTGATTCCATCCTACTTAAGAGGGGAGGGAATTATTCAAGAATGATTACCCAAATTTGAAAAAAAATCGGATATTATTGTTTTGAACGTTGTTGAGAATTGTATTTGACTCATGATAGGAATGACACCCTAGTTTAAAGACGCATCGGCGTCGTTTCCACTGTCCCTATTCCCAATGATACTAACATGCAAGTCGTAATAACCATTATTCGTCGCCCTCATTTAGGTCCAAAGAGAAACAGGAGCAGGAGTCGTGAAACGAGTTCCAAAAAGTCGAATGCGGCTCAGCAAACGTTGCAACCAACTATGAGAGACGGCTCCATCACCATCCTAACACCGAGGCTTTACTATTACTTGACAACTCAAATGAGTTTAGACGCCTCAAACGGGTGAAACCGTGGGAACTGGCCAGCCCCTTGGTTTGAACCATTAATTTTAGTAACCAATTATTTCTAACCATTTAGATAAGTTACAGACTACCCGGTCGTTTGTACTCACACATTTATTTTGAATTTAGAAACAAAGTGTATAATTTCATTGTGAAAGTTCGCTTAACACTAATAAAAAAAAAAAAAAAAAAGACAGGCCTATTTTTTTTTTTTTTTTTTTTAAAAAAGTCCGTCCCTTTATTTTCTTTTTAAAACCAGTTTTTCCGACGCGAGTTATCGTTTTCGTTGGTCTCATCTTCTGGCGTTACCATTAGTTCCTGCTGCGCTCTCGTTGAGTTAAGAACCTACCTCCGTCCAAGTTATCCGTAATTACGATGGAATTCGAGAGGTGCTTGGTGCGTACAGCCGTGTCTACAGCTATGATGGACCGTATTTCGCGGGGCGTTCCTAACTTTTTTGGCCCTCACTGCGTGGTGACTCTCGATTTGGCGCCCCTAATTGTGGTCTTTCTTTCTGGTGTTGCCTATACGTACGAGGATCTGGCGCGGTCCTTTAGTGCCGTGTTTCCCGCAAACTTTCTGTATTTCACAAGTGACGAAGATATGCGGTGGCAACCGAGCTTATTCTCGCCCTGGGCTCACTCTCGCTTTCATTTGGATATAGGCACCGCTCCTAACCGTGATAGCCCTCCGACATACCACAATTTAATTGTGTTCTTCGACTGCACCAGCCCTTCCCAAAAAGCGAGTAATATTAACCGTCATTTCCGCAACTTGGAATTAGCAACGAAAGCTATACGAGTAATTTGAACTTATAAACTGGAGGTTTGATTTGATCAACTGAGAATCTTAGTTAGACTCGCACCAATACGGTTGAGTTCAAAGGGTTGATCAAACTCTCCTCTGGCAGGCAAAGTTGATTAGTAGGAACTACTTGATGGGCTACTGAAAAGTTCCCAGTGAGCAGTTCGTGGTAATCCGCAGTTGCACAATCTAAATATTTGGAACTGAATAAGTGACTTGTGAGGACTACTCCATGGGCTACTGAAAAGTTCCCAGGGAGCGGTTGTTATCGATTCACCGACGCATAATCTGAATATTTAGGGCTGATTAAGTAAAATGAGCTCCAATGGCTGACGACTTTGCGGTCAAAGTAGAAGAACTGTTCGCCAAATGCTTAAAATTAGGTGAAGAATATTTAGAATTGGTGAGAGAGAATAAAGTCAGAGCTGGTCAAATTAAATTGCATAAAAAGGAAGAGTCGAAACCCGTGTTAGTGTTGTTAATTTTTCGGACTTTCCACATTATAATTTTTCATCGCCAATCAGCGACTTATGTTTATTGCTCACTCTAGAACCCTACAAATCAGTTGGAGCTATTTGTGGAAACAGTTACCGACTGTAAGACAGCCCGCAGTCTGGTAAGGGCTCTAATCTCCAAGGCATTTCTGTGCAAATTCTCCTGGAAAGGTCAACAGCGAAGAGACATCGACCGTAAAATTGCCTTGGCTGCCAATGCTAATTCCTTTACTTCTAAATTATTGAAGAGTAAGTTTTCTGTCTTTTATCTGAATCGAGTAAATTAATTTCAGCAAAGCATGGATTGGGTTAGGATATCAACACCTGTTAACAGGTGATGATGCACATCAATGCACAAATGTCCGCGTCGAAGGACCGACACATGTCCGCGTCGATGGACTGACAAGCGTCCGCGTCGAAGGACCGACACATGTCTGCGTCGATTGACAATTGTCCGCGTCACATACGCAGTCCCCGTAGTACCCTTCCGTATACCTCCCGGCCATTAGAATCTGGATCAAAAAGCGACGTCACTATGAACGCTTGGCCGCCACAGCCCTCGAGTTTAAGCATCCGAAGCACATTACCCATAATCGAGTAGGGAGTACTTCTCGGTATCGTGTGTTCGCCGAACAGATTTGCCAATCATCACCCTCAACAAACCGCTGTCGTTGGCATTCGGAGAAAGGCAGGTCTCAGTTTATCAACCACCCAATGATATCAATCCATGGTGACAGCGCCTTCTATCCCATTTGCAAACCATTAATTACATTTATAATATACTAAGTAATATTTTCCATAATTTTCTACGTTTCCTCGAGTTTAAGCATCTGAAGTACATTACCCATAATCGAGTAGAGAATAATTCTCGGTCTCGTGTGTTCGCTTTGTTTAGGGGCCAAAGTGACTTTTTGCCTAGATATAATGGCGCATACAGTGAAAAGTTAGACGCAAGATGTTTTCGTAACAGAACTAGTCAGTAGTTGAGTACTTGGCGAAGTCAAAAGCGCTAGGAATGAAATCGTGAAGAAAAGAAAAAGCAAGCTTTCACTAGTGCTGAAAATTCTGAGTTTTTACAATTCAAATAGGTTTGTTTTTCTTTCTTCATGTGACTTCCTGTGAAAATCCAGATTTTTAGGGTGCAATTTTTGGGGGCCACGCTGGCGCAGAGCCTTCATTTTTTAGGCGCCAAGACAGATTTTTTGGGCGCATTTGGCGCGTTGGCACCTGTGAGTTTCGGACACTGATATGGAGAGATGCCAGCTTCCGGAGGATCTCTACCATGACAGATTCCTGCACTGGAAAAAAACCACATTGGATCTAGAGTCCAGACTCTTGACAACATCGACAAAAAAAATACTCTTGATTCAATCGGATTTGTGCTCAAGTCAAGAACCAAGCCTCTTAATTTGAGCGGATTTCCTTTCGATATAAGCAAAAATCTGATTGAATCAAGAGTATTTTTTCTTGTCAATGTTTTCAAGAGTCTGGACTCTAGATCCAATGTGTTTTTTGTCAGTGTGTGGCGGATAGGCGTCGCAGAGCGCCCTAGTGCGCTGTAAAAGCGGCTTATACACACATACCAGGAGAATTTTGGGAATTTCAAATTGAAAATTCCACGGGTTTTTCCTGTAATCTCGTGCAAAAATCAGACAAATTTTGAACAAAAATTGTGTATGTGCATTCGTGCGAGAAATTGTGTATCACTTTTATGAATTTATTTACATTCATACTATCCCAAATGTAGTCGTAATGACGTTTAAACTATAGCACTTACCAGAGAATCACTTCCTCAAGTATACTTTGATGATACATTGTTGGCACAGATATGAACTGGTTTTTGATAAATGACACCATAAGTGTCATTTAGTAATGAATTACCCATCAAAGTATAAATGTTAAAGATATTGGAAAACTTATTATCTGGCAATTGTAATTGTCTGTATGCAAAACTCAAGATAGATCTGAAAACCTTTACAATAACACTTGGAGGTTTACGCATCGTAAATAGACTCAAAATTATCTACAAAACTGCAGGATTTAATAATTCTTCTTGATAAAGTAATCCTCCTTAACATCCTCAGGTAGCATAGAGGTTTTAAACTATATTTTTTTTCAAGTTCATAAAAAAAACGCTTAGTAACTTTGCAAATTTTCTCGACAATTCATGATCTGTCAAAAGAAATTTGGCAACGCCTGAAGACTCATACGGCGTTCTTTAGCTCGCAGCGTTGCTATTCCGCATGTAAGCCGAACAAATAAAAACGCAATTAGCAGTTGCAAGCGAGCATTGCAACATAATTGAGGTGAAGAGAAATGAAAATAATAGCTCCTGATCAAGTGATCACATTTGATTTGAAACCACGGTAAACTATTTTTGTGTCGGGAGAAAACTAATAGGATTGACAGCTTAAGCGGCGAATTTATTACAGTAGTTGTAAATAGCGAGATTCCGCGGCGAGGTGTTATGAGGTGATTGAATTGGATCCGAGCGGAGGCTGGTAAGATTAAATTATAACGAGCGTTTAACTCCTTCGATGCCAGCTTGTCACCCACAATGGATCGCTAGACAAGGTGCGGATTTAAGCATTCTGATACATGTTTCTTCATTAGAATTTCACTTAGGACACGATTCTAAAAGAACTGAAATGAACTCCTATCTAAGATAATAACTTTACTATATTTACGTTGGTTAAGAGAATTTTAAATTGCCCGGTCACAAGAAACGCAATTCTCTACGTGAGTCAAGTCGCGCCTCTCAACAGTTTCAATGATAGGACCTATCATTGAATGAACATTCATGATATTCCAACATTTTTCTGTTCAGTTTTTCTTGTGAAAACACATACGCACACACAATAATCTGAGATCTTCAGTATATTGATGACAACCGTAAATACTTTAAACACGTGTACAAGAAAAATACACTAATAAAACGGATATGACAATGGTTAAACAACGGAAACAGGCACAGGCAGGACGTTTTGGGCCAGATACATACCAATTGGACTGGATTTTGCAATTCGGAACGACAATTTCTAGCTTATCAGAAAAAACAATTATGAGCATAGGGAAAGTAATGGTACAAAGGTTGTTCCTAAACTGGGCCAGAATTTATAGTTCCAAATTACAAAATGTAGTCCAATTTGCTGTTCTCTAAACAAAAGAGCACAACTCTATTCCAAGGCTGAAAAATTCTCTTAAATGATATAATTTTTCGTCCGGGATTACATCGCAATAGTCCTATACTTCGTGCTTAAAAACATTTACCTACATTCAGCGGGGATAAGAGTCGCAAAAACCCCCCAAATGACAATTTTTCCGAGTAAAATCGGCTTTTTTTGGAAAATTGGAGGGTGATGTAAAAAAAAACGGAGGTTAAATTCGGATCCAGCGCCTCAAAATACACAGATACCACTTTATCCCGTCTGAGAGACATTTGTGTCATTATTTGTTGTTGTTGTTGCACTGTGTTATCAACTGAAACACTGTAACCAGTGACCAGAAATAAAAAATTAAAATGTGAAAATGCGCATGCAACTCGTTGAGGTAGGAGTCAGTGCAAATAACTGTCGCTTTCAAAAAACGTTGATAATACTCGTACACAGAAGAGATTTGCACTGATGCCTATATAGCCTATACATCCGCCGGTTCTTCTTTTTTTTTAAAAAAAAAAAGAGAAAGAAAAAAGTTTATTTTTATCCATCATTAGGAAGATATTTTTCAAGCCCTATTACTAAGAACTCAATTTTCTTCGCTCTTTGCCTCGGGGGAGGATGCCGAAGAGAATTCTAGGAAGTTCTTGTTTGCTATTCAAAGTGTGAGTTATTATTGTGGGACTCCGTGTTTAAACCGGCGAAAGTGCTCAAGACTTTCCGAGAAGAAAATCTCAGCCGAGAATTCCTGGAAACGTACCGGAAAGATTCCTAGACCCTAGCAACGGGAGGGTTCCAACTTTGATCCCTACTCCCAAAGACTTCAGAAAGAACGTTCATGTGCGAACGTTATGCGAACATTCGGATAGGACCAAACTTCTGTTAAAACGCCCATTTTGCAAAAACTTGTGGAAATTAACCCTCAAATTCGGTGAGTTTTATTCGCAGTCTAATCTACAGTGGATATCGGATATAACGACATCGGTTATAACGACATATCGGGCATAACGACGTAAACTGGTCGGTCCCTGCTGAAATCCCATTCATTCAATGTATTTATGTATCGGTTATAACGACATCGCATATAACGACATATCGGTCATAGCGACGGAGTTTTCGCGTCCCAACAGATGTGGTGATCGGTTATAACGACCTGAGCGACAGCAACGGAGGCCGAAGAGGAGAGGATCTCGTTTCCAGACGCCCTAGAAGCCATCACAACTGTTCAAAAATTCCTAATTTTGAACTCAGAATGGAACGATTCCACTTTATCACACTTTACGCTCGGCCCATAGAGCGTTACAAAAAGGGTACGCGAACACGATTGTGAAGCAAAGAGAAATCACGGACTATTATTCAAATTAGAAGTTTTATACTTCTTCGGTATTGCGCATATGTATTGCAAACATAATGTAGTGTGTAGTGCATGTATTCTCAATATTATAAAATACCTTGTTTTTACAAATTCAAACAAAGTGTTGTAATTAAAATTAGTCCTAGAATAAAAAAATAAATGAATTAAATAAATATTCAATTCAAATAAAATTATATAAAGCTAATAAACAAAGGTGTTACTGAAGAGATAATGAATCAGCAGCAAAATTCACCGGGCCCTGGAATCCCACCTACAGCACAGCCTTGTTCTCAGCTCTTTAACATAGGATACGTGGTAAAAATTCCACTATCGGTTACAACGACTATCGGCTATAACGACCGAATATGGCTGGTCCCTTCAGGGTTTGCAATTTTTCTTGAAAAATAAAATCTTGAAATTTCATGTGAAATATTGCTTGAAATTTCCGAAAAATAAGAAAAATATCTTTCGAAATTAAATGCAAAATTAAATGAAAGGCGGCTGATTTTTGCTTTTTGGTGTTTTATAGTGCGTGTTGCATACTCAGTCCCTGAAAATGTGTCTCATATGTTTCATATTTTTCACAATTTCGTGAAATTTCATGAAATATTTCACGGAAATTTTCACATTTCATATTTTTCATTTCACCCGTGCAACCTGGGTCCCTTCAAGGTCGTTATATCCGATATCCCCTGTATGTCTAAATCGAAAGAACATTTCGGTGGAAAAATTCCCAAATTTTCTCGAACACGAAGAAAAAGAGGAAAAAGGAAGATTAAAGGAATAATAGTAAAAAATACTTGGTAGGAAAAATGGTAAAAATTAAGTTAAAATAAAACACAAAAAAACTATGTTTTCCTTCAGGGAAGCTTACGTCGTCCTTTGCTTGACCGCTCCCCCTCCCTGTCACCCAACGTCATCCACCGCTAGACCCCCCCTCTCCCTACTTGGGTGACGTAATTTATGGATGGCACCTAAATGAGCGTCCCTCTGCAAAAACTGAGTCTAATACGTGAGAGAAGGAACGGAAAAAGGAAATTGAAAATAAGCCGATCAAAGATTACGAAAAACGTTCAATTATTGTGTAATCTTTATTCCCGTTTGTGACTGCATGAGGGGGTGTTGTCTTTGACTCTCAGTATAAAGAGACTCTAGCTCTCCCCATTGAGCATTTTTGCTCGGCTAGGCAGTGCATTCCTCCCGGTAGGTCGAAGTAAAATTGAAATATATTCTCAAAACTAAATTGGGAGAAGAGAATCTTGAGTCTAGGGGCGACCCTGGCCCCCTTCTAATGAATAATGACACCCCTGCCGCCGGCGCGGAGCGGCTGCTATTGCTGCCGTGCTAAGTAAGAACGCCGTATGAACGTTTGAGGGTTGCCAAATTTCCTTCGATAAAATGTTATATTTTAGGAAAGTTATGAATATTATTCCTTTAAATTTTCAGAATCTTTGCGTGAAAATGCGAACAAAATTGCCTGAAAAGTTGGCAGGAAAATATTCATGAGTTTACCAGGAAATTCGAGTTCTATCAAAGGAAATTTGGCAACGCCTGAGGGTTCATTCGGTGTTCTTCCTTAGCGCGGCAGTATTAGGGGTCGCGTGGTGACACGAGGCCGAGTGCCACTTATCGAGGAAACTTGAAATTTATGCGCCTTTGCCGCGTGCCCGCGGACAGTGGGTCGAATCGATAGGAGAGATCGCACGAAATTCGGAAACTTTAAACGCTGATACCTCCGTTTATATATAAAAAAAAACCTTGAGGTTCTAAAAGTGGTTCCATGAGTTTCCTCGTGAAATTCCTTTCATATGCACGCACCTCTTCAGATTTAAAATGTGACGAAATAAACATCAACATTTGCAGTTTTAGTGAAAACGGAGGGGTATTAATAAGGACCTTTTTTGTCCCCCACCACCCTGGAATTTGAAAACTTATGCGGGTTTTCCAAGTTGACTCAATGTAGTTTACTTAAATGATCATGATTTGGTCCATGGGCCACTGTATACGTGTTAAACGGCTGCCTGAACAGAAGTCTGCAGGCGCATTTCAGCGAAAAATGCGTGTTTCCCTATCACTCCGAGGCTTTTTTGACACCGAGCACATCGTCTGACTAAAACGAGCTTTTGATGTTTTCATGGAGGCTTCAGGACACATATCAACCCTGGTTCGGTTTTCGGTAGATGATCTGCTATTAGGGAACCAAAAAATGCACTTATCGATACCCCTCCTTTTATGTCGGACCTCTGCGATTTGCAATTTGACGATTGATACTTATGTAAAAGTTCGCGAGAAACACGATGGTGCCACAGGTTTTCTCTAAAATCAACTCCCAAGCTCAAAAAAAGCTCTCAAATTGAGGCCGAAATGGAGGGGATATCTCACGCTATCCTGAGTGTCCACCTCTACATCAAGACAAACTCTCCATGGAAAGATAGGGAGCAAATACATTATCAGGGTTGCCGTGATTTCAGTTTTGGAGTCCCCAAATAAAGTGGCAACCCTGCTGATGTATTTGCTCCCTGTCTTTGCATGGAGAGTTTGTCCTGATGTAGAGGTGGACTCTCAGGATAGCGTGGGATATCTCCTCCATTTTGGCCTCAATACAACTTGTGAGCTTTTTTTTGAGCTTGGGAGATGATTTCAGAGAAAACCAGTGGCACCATCGTGTTTCTCGCGAACTTTTACAAAGGCATCAACAGTCAAATCGCAAATTCCTCACACATGCAACATCTCCATTAACTCGGTCCACTGTGCGGCGCCGCCGACGTCGACGTCATTTTCGTGCCGGGAACTGTTTCAAACGGCCGCGCGGGCCGAGTCTCGGGCCGTCGGGCGTGAGCCGAATGAGGAGCAGAAAAGGCGACCCGGGAAGCCCTCGCATCCGATTTTTATTCCGAATCCATGACGGATGTGACAAGTTTCCGGTCCTCGGCCGATTGAAGCTTTCATCCCCGATTTATTGATTGGGCATTTCCAGTTCGGAACCGGGAGCGTCTTTTATGGGCCGCCGCGATCTCTGCTAAGGAGAAACGCCGTATGAGCCTTAAGACGTTGCCAGATTTTCTTCAGTAAAAACCGGATTTTCTTGGAAAATTGCAAACATTATTCTTCCACTTTTTCAGATAACTTACTTCGGGATTTGATCTAAAATATCTGATAATTTCAAGGAGAAATACGAATAACTTTCCTCAAAAATACATGTTTTATCTAGAGAAATTTGACGACTCTCGAATGATCTTACGGTGTTTTTCCTTAGCACGGCGGTCGGGGCCTGCTCCGAGGGAAAATCCGAGGGAGCAAGGATGAGCCCTGATGGCGAAGTGAGCAGTAAGTGGAAAAATGAAGTTTTGAGAAAACGGGCACAGCTTCCGTTTTTTGTTAAATTGCCATTAATTGTGCGAAAGACTCCTAGGAATCGTAAGTATGATTCAAAATCGACTGATCTTATTTCAATTACATTAGAAGGGTATTTTTCCTTTTCATGCTAGATTATCGTCAGGCAAGACAGCCGTAAGTGCTGTCTTCTGCATGCTTTCGTGGTTACGTTTTGGACACACAATAAACGAACTTTCCGGTTAGAAATTGGTAGAAGAGGGCGGCACTTCACTTGGAATCACTGTTTTCGTTGGCTTTTTTTTTTTTTTTTTTTTTTTTTTTTTTGATCGATTCATGTCAATTAAATATCCCCATAGTCTCCAACACAAAGCTCTTTTTCTGTTCCATGCGATGAAAGCTTAACCTCAGCCAAAATGAAAAGCAATGGATGAAATTATGCGACTCGAGTTGTAGCAGAGTGTGAAGTTTTATGTAGATTTCGCCATTGGTGAGATCAAGTTGACAACAATGCAAATGCAGTAACAAATACCTCGACAAATCTGCTCTTTGCATATTTGTAAAAGCTCCTTTGAAATACCGCTTCTCTTCCCCTTTCCCTTCACTCTATTTTCCGGCGAAACGAAAAGTTGATAACTCGCATGGACCGTAGATTAAAATTCCGACGATGCGCAAAATGTTAAAATATGCTTTTAAAACCAGTGGTTATTGTTTTCGTTTGATGAGATAGATTTAAATTGCGAGTAGTGACGGACTGTTAAAGTTTATTCCTTCCAAATTTAAAAAAAAATGTCCTAAGACTAACTAACTTAAGACTGAGGTGTGCCACCTTGGTCAGATAAAGTCACTGTAATCTGACTAACATTGCAAAATGGAGATGGGTGAATGAGATGAAGAGGGAAAAAAAGAAGAAAAAAATGCATACAAATCCTTATGACTTGACCGAAGATGAGGTCGTATCTTATAATAATACTGCCGTGCTAAGGAAGAACACCGTATGTACATTCAAGAGTTGCCAAATTTCCCCGAACAAAACATGTATTTTTGAAGGAAGTCATGCATCTTTCTCATGGAAATTTTCAGACTATTTAGATGAAATTACGAACAAAATCCTCGGAAAAATCGGAGAAAAAACATTCACAAATTTTCCTGAAAACTAGTGATTGTCGAAGGAAATTTGGCAACGCCTAAAGGCTCATACGGTGTTTTTCCTTAGCACGGCAGAATATTGGTTCGAGCCGGGCATCGATTCGACCGGTCGGTATCCGCGTTGTAACGCCGCTCCTTGCGTGCAGAGTATTAGTTCAATAAAGAGGGAGCTAAAACTGGGCTGTCGCACAAACTTTGCTCTGTAAATGCTGCCGTGATCCCTTTCACCCCTTTCGCCCCTCCCCCGCCCCGCGGGTTGCATTCGGTGGACGGGGCGGCGCTGATAAGCTGACACCCGACTCACCTGGCCGACTGATGAAATCCTGTGCACGCAATTTAAGTCAATATCCGACTCTTTTGCACGCACCCCACGTGCTTTCAGCTCTTACCCCGGTGCTCCGATAACGCCCGCCGTCGCCAAATCTAACCCTTGCAGTTACGGAGTTCTATAATTACTGAAAAACCAAATTTACGGGCTATATATGGACATATTGTCCATTCTGAGCTGGGAGGCCAAAAGTTCCGGTTGGAGAAACTATACAGGGAGAGTGCGAACGTATCGGTAAGTTTGAGGTCAGTTCATGGACCTTCTAGGGCAGACAACTTAGGAAGTCAAATTATCCAGATTGCTGTATTATTGCAATAGAGATGTTGCACGTGTTAGGAATTTCCGATTTGACTATTGATTCTTAGGTAAAAGTTTGCGAGAAACACGATGGTGCCACTATGGTTGTTTCTGAAATCAACTCCGAAGCTCAAAAAAAGCTCTCAAGTTGAGGTCAAAATGGAGGGGATATCTCACGCTATCCTGAGAGTCCTCCTCTGCGTCAAGACAGACTCTCCATGCAAAGATAGGGGGCAAATACATTGACAGGGCTGCCTCTTAATTTGGGGACTTTAAAGCTGAAAACATGGCAACCCTGTTTAAAGTATTTGCTCCCTATCTTTGCATGGAAAGTTTGTCTTGATGTAGAGGTGGACTCTCAGGATAGTGTAGGATATCCCCTCCATTTTGGCCTCAACTTGATAGCTTCTTTTGAGCTTGGGAGTTGATTTCAGAGAAGACCAGTGGCACCATCGTGTTTCTTGCAAACTTTTATATTGGTATCAATAGTCAAATCGCAAATTCCTCACGATTGTAACATATCTTTTGTTATGACACGTCCTTTGTAAAGCACGTACTTAACTTAGATTTTGCATAAGACTCATTTTTCTCAGTGTATACACCTATATTTGGTCCAACTCTCCAAGGAGAGATATAAGTGGATCTACAAGTAAAATTTAGGGGAAAACATGATGTCGCCGACGGATTTCTTTAAAATCAAGTTCCCACCGCAAGTAAGCTCTTGAATCTGCAGTAAAGGAACACTCTTACCCCATGGGAGAGTTCTAGTCTATTTGAGTCAAACTCCCTATGATAAGATATGATTGGGCCGACAAGTGTTTCGGGGAAATCACGGTTTTTCTCTCAAATCAATTTCCTAGCTCAAAGAAGCTCTAAAACTGCGATGAAGGAGCGCTTTTCTCTTCCACTTCTATTCAATTTTGAACCCTGTATCATGTAGAAATAGACCTGAATACATTAGAGAGGTTGCCCCTCTAGATGAGGCCTTCAAATGCCGCAATGAAAATTTGTATCCTACGGTCATGGCAGCTCTGCTAATGTATTCAACCCTATTTTTTTCATTAAGAGTCTCACCGAATATGGACATAAACCTTCTCTCAGCTTTATGCCTTGACTTAACATTCAAGGCCCTTCCTCACATTTCAACAAAATACAAGTTTATAAAATCCCTCTTGCTGTGGACTAAATGGATCGAATTCAGCGAGGGAGAACAAAGATGTTTGAAAGGCAAGGGGTCTGATCGTTGGGGAGATTATTTTTTATTTCTCTTTTATGGGAAAATTTCGTTTCAGTTTTAATTTTCGAAAATGCAAAAACTTTGTTCCTTGTGAGATTTGCTATTGATGAAGCAATGAGCCTCTAGACAGGGTAAGAACTGGAGGCTCTAAGCACATGAATCTGCATCAGAATTTCGCGTAGAATTCAATGGTACAAACGGGAATTCATGAAACCAACTAATAAGCGAGATATTTGCGTAAATAGACTGCGCATTTTTGTAAATCCCGCTCGCCTAATATACGAATGACGTCACATTTGTAGCCAATAGGATTGTCGCAGCGCTGCGCAGCGCCGACTGAGCATCGGCCATCGAAAACGTCCAACGCTCCCAACGCCGGGATCGTAAACAAACGAAAATTGATAACAGGAAGGACCCAAGCACCCAAGCAACTCGAAATCTTTTAATTTTCATTAATTACAGTCCATGTTCGACTTCAAGAAAGCATTTGACAACCATTTTCCTCGTATTTTATAACCTGGAGCCACAGCCTATCGGCTCATTGTAATGTGCACTCTGAGAATCAGTTCCACAAGTCCAAACCCTGACATTCTTTTCTTTGACCATTCTCTTTTCATTCTCGCCACAATTTAAGTGTTATGCAGTTTCTTTATCTAAAATATGTGGTCTTGAATTCATTCAGGAGTCAGAAGTTTACCTTTCTTTTAGTATTACAGCCCTTTGACCCCTCAAACTTCACCGATATGACCTCATGTAGTTCAAGGTTTCTCTGGCCCGAACCGAGTGATTACACATCTGAGGTGTGTCTCATGGTTCTTCAAATTAGCAGTTTAGAACTAAATTAGGGACTACAGTGACTCAATCCAGTTCTGCTTTCTTGTTCAATGTTTGTTATCAGTGTCTGTTCTTTTACGTGACCAATCTAGTGCATGCACTGTTACGCTATAAGTACAGATATTATTGCTTTTTTCCTGCTGTCAGACCTTTTTCTTAAGCCTGCTGATTCACCACAGAATCTGCCCTAGTTGTGTAAATAATTTGGTGTGTAGTTATTGAGTTAATACCTCCTTGCGGTGATGCAAACTTTCTCAGATCCGTCATAAGTGGGTATTGCATTTAGACGATCACTCGGACCAGATGAAATCACTGCTCTAGCAGCTTCAAATTTATACTTTGATCTCTGATTCACTAATAAATAACACTTTATGGTGTCATTTATATTTAATCAGTTCAAAGCTAATTCGACAATGAATCATCAATGGTCCGATCGAAAAAGGAATTTTCTGGTGCGTGCTACGGCTGAATCGACATTACCTACAACTCAACTTTCGAAAGCATGAACCTTAAAAAAATTCATCAGGAACTGGTACTTGGTAAGTAATAATTATGTTAGCACTCTCCTATTTCTGAAGAGATGTGTGTCCTGTAAATTTCAGAATATACTCTCCTGCCATATATCTAAAGAGGAATACAACATCTCAAGTGGGTGAAGTTATAAAATTGTGGAAATTGGTCATTTAAAGGGCTTTTCTGCTCGAAGACATGACTGAACCAATCTGAAAGCTGTGAGTTACGAATGATGGAGGGTCCAAGGTGTCTTCCCTGCTTTAAAAGATAAGGAATTGTGCCTCAGGCCTTAAATGCTATTGGAAATTCCAAACATTGTGAATTCAAATGCACGCTACACTTCATCAATGAATATGGAAATTTGTCTCAGAGAAAATCTGATAAGACCATTCTGGTAGTTATTTATTCCTGGTTTCTTAATTTCAGAATTTTTGTATTCTAGTTATCATCAAATGCTAATCAACAGATATTGCACAAAACAGTTGCTAATTATTTGAGGATTCATTTCTTAATCAGTATGTTTTATGTGTTTCATGCAGCGACGAGCCTTACTGAATTTCATGAAATGAAGTGATCACACCTACTTACAGCAACATAGTTAGGTCATCCTCCAAGCGTTAAGAAAATATTTTTCCTCTCTTTTAAGAATTCAGGGCGAGTAAAACCTGCTCAACAAAAGTTTGTGTAAGATTGTTCCATTCAAAATCACCTAAGAATCATTTCAATGGTAAAGTTGCCAACGATTCCTATTGAAAGTCGTTTGGTTCACTGAATTTTTCAGGTACCGAAAGATGAAAGGATCTTGAAAAGTCATAGAATTACATCCCACCATGAAAACAAGTTGGGAAAAACAGTTCAGATTGACCAGGGATGACATTTGTAACATTTACTTCTCAAACCAATCTAATGGCCAAACATAGGTATCATTTGCAAAACGTGTAAATTACATATCCTGAATACGTTGCTCAAACTTTCTACATCCAGTTCAGATTTTCAAAGGGAAGCAAGTCAGCATATTGTTTGAATTAATTACTGAATTTTCTGCCCATGTAGAGGAAAAATATCACATTTCAGAGATTTTGTTGAATGATTTTTTAATTGAGAAATTAAGAGGAACAGGAAGTCTGAAACTTTGTGAATTTAGGTAAGTGGTTTCCCAGTTTAGCCTTGTCATTAACATCCTCTTTTTGCCATGAATGATTATCCACAAACGTAAGCATACTCACACTAACTGTCCAACAACAGATCCGTATGTACCCTGGTGATACCTTAGTAACTTCAGATATCTTACCTTTTGAACTACTTGAATGGTTGAAAAATATTTTCACTTCAAGACGGATGGTCATGTCCTGATTGAAGCTTTCGAAAATTGAATGTAGTGTCGATTCAGCCATAGCACGCACCAGAAAATTCCTTTTTCGATCGGACCATTGATGATTCATTGTCGAATTAGCTTTGAACTGATTAAATATAAATGACACCATAAAGTGTTATTTATTAGTGAATCAGAGATCAAAGTATAAATTTGAAGCTGCTAGAGCAGTGATTTCATCTGGTCCGAGTGATCGTCTAAATGCAATACCCACTTATGACGGATCTGAGAAAGTTTGCATCACCGCAAGGAGGTATTAACTCAATAACTACACACCAAATTATTTACACAACTAGGGCAGATTCTGTGGTGAATCAGCAGGCTTAAGAAAAAGGTCTGACAGCAGGAAAAAAGCAATAATACCTGTACTTATAGCGTAACAGTGCATGCACTAGATTGGTCACGTAAAAGAACAGACACTGATAACAAACATTGAACAAGAAAGCAGAACTGGATTGAGTCACTGTAGTCCCTAATTTAGTTCTAAACTGCTAATTTGAAGAACCATGAGACACACCTCAGATGTGTAATCACTCGGTTCGGGCCAGAGAAACCTTGAACTACATGAGGTCATATCGGTGAAGTTTGAGGGGTCAAAGGGCTGTAATACTAAAAGAAAGGTAAACTTCTGACTCCTGAATGAATTCAAGACCACATATTTTAGATAAAGAAACTGCATAACACTTAAATTGTGGCGAGAATGAAAAGAGAATGGTCAAAGAAAAGAATGTCAGGGTTTGGACTTGTGGAACTGATTCTCAGAGTGCACATTACAATGAGCCGATAGGCTGTGGCTCCAGGTTATAAAATACGAGGAAAATGGTTGTCAAATGCTTTCTTGAAGTCGAACATGGACTGTAATTAATGAAAATTAAAAGATTTCGAGTTGCTTGGGTGCTTGGGTCCTTCCTGTTATCAATTTTCGTTTGTTTACGATCCCGGCGTTGGGAGCGTTGGACGTTTTCGATGGCCGATGCTCAGTCGGCGCTGCGCAGCGCTGCGACAATCCTATTGGCTACAAATGTGACGTCATTCGTATATTAGGCGAGCGGGATTTACAAAAATGCGCAGTCTATTTACGCAAATATCTCGCTTATTAGTTGGTTTCATGAATTCCCGTTTGTACCATTGAATTCTACGCGAAATTCTGATGCAGATTCATGTGCTTAGAGCCTCCAGTTCTTACCCTGTCTAGAGGCTCATTCAGAGATGCAGAAGTGCATCTCGCTGCTCAAATTTTATCTTCATAAACGAAATCTGATCAAGAGTTACTGTTCTACGAGAAAAAAGAAAAAAAAAGCAGAAATTGCCCGAGCTGTATGTAAGAAGGTGGTGAAATGGTGCTGGCTGGGTATTTTTGCCTCTGATTGAAATTTTTGGAACTTTTTGTCTTTGTTTTCCTCGCGAAATTGTGTGGACCCAGCACCATTTCACCACCTTGTTATTTTTCTACTCAGTCTAAAATGTACAAAGAAAATTATAGGGAGTTATTTCAATCAGTTTTCTTATAATAAAAAAAAAACTTTATAGGATATTTTCAAATGCCGGAATGCCACGATTCTACTATAGTGGAATCCTGTGTGACATTAGTACCGTGGTAATCGTAGAATAACCGTGTTTTTTCTCCATTCGATAGATTTCAGTATCCATCGGAAATGTTTGTCTCGGTTCACAGCTAGCTGACCGTGAATATTTAGGCGCGAACTTTGGCCACGATTCAAAATATTTGTGCTGTTTTTATTGTGCATGATGGCGCCTGTCGAATTCAAACGCTGCCTGCATATGGGTGCATATGCGTGAATATTTAGGCGCGAACTTTGGCCATGATTGAAAATATGTGTGCTGCTAGAATAACCGTGTTTTCTTCTCCATTCAATAGATTTCAGTATCCATCGGAAATGTTTGTCTCGGTTCACAGCTAATTGACCGTGAATATTTAGGCGCGAACTTTAGCCACGATTAAAAAAATTTGTGCCGCTTTTATTGTGCATGGCGCCTGTCGAATTCAAACGCTGCCTGCAAACGCAAACGCACGCTTCAACATCCCTGCGGGGATTTGTCTTGGGCGTTGGCTGGGCGTTGGAGGAGGCAGGGACTATTCTGTTTCCTCGCTACACACGTCATGGCGATAAAAAGCGTAGTGCCCGATCAATCATTGGGGAACCTACAACGGGTCCGGGAGCTTATCATCGGCGCGGGAAGGGTTACCTAAATTCCGCTCTGTTCCCCTGTCTCTCGAGCGTGTAAGAAGGGAAGAATAACGGAGTGCGCACTTTTCCTGATAGATATGATCCCGAGGGAGCGGTTCCTCAGGAAAGTGTGCATGGAGTCGGGGACCGTGGCTCAACAACTACCGGGAGACGCAATAAAAGTTCGCATATTCGATACTCGTATGCGATACGTCACGCGAGGCGTAACGGATAAGTAATTTCATTCCTCTCTAAAGAAAGTGGTAAAATGATGGTGGGACCACCTTTTTTGCGAGAAAAGAATGGCAAACAAATTCAAAAATGTCAATTATAGAGTCAAAAATTTGAGCCCTGATATTTGAATATTCCAAAGGATCTGCCTGAGCTGATCACTTTCCTCCTCATGTACTGATACTCATTAGAGCTCACTGAGAAAAAAAAAAATTGGATCTGGAGTCCAGACTCTTAAAAACATCGACAAGAAAAAGTACTCTTGATTCAATCAGAATCTAGCTTAAATCAAGAACCAAGCCTCTTAATTTAAGCGGATTTCGTTTTGATTCAAGCAAAAATCCGTTTGAATCAAGAGTATTTCTTCTTGTCAATGTGTTCAAGAGTCTGGACTCTAGATCCAATGTGTTTTTTTTCCAGTGCTCTTATTTTGAACTTAGTGGAAATTGTTAAATGTTTTGCTTCGCTTTCCCGCACAATGGTGGGTTTGATTCCCTGAGTCCCAGCACTATTTCTCCACCTTGTTGCTTGCAATTCGGGCCACATTTTCAAGTGTTTTCTCCCCTGTTTTTCTCTAAACTAAAGCTACAATCTCTATGAAGCTCCTTCAAGTAACCAAAAGAACACCCCAAGTTCTCAAGAGTGCCAAAAAACGTAAATATTTTCAGTAAAACCGGATCCAAAAGTCCCCTGACTTAACATCGGTCTAGAAGAGAAACCTTTTGAAGCATTTTTGAGGGTAGTTATTTTACTCCAACCCTGAAATTTTGATACTCGCAACGCACATTTTTCTGAAAGAAAATCTAATGACGTACCGAAAAAATTATCGAAGGGAGAATTTATCATGGGCGCAAATATTACGCTGAAGCAGGTATTAAAATGCAAAATTAGAAACGAAGTTTGCTTATCGAGTTCATCATAATCACAACGTTCTAACTCAGTGAAAGAGGTTTTAAACACTTATAACTATCTGAATTATAATGAATCGATGACTCCTATTTCACATTTCAGACGGCGAGAAGATAGAATCAGCAAACACATCCTCCACATTTGCAAGTAAACGCTTCCGAAGATGGATTCAAATAGTATTTCTCACAACAAGTGGCAAAATTACTTCCCTTCAGCGGATGGCAGTTCAGGCCTTTCCTGCGTCGTACATGGGCATTATAGAAAAATTGTTGAAGTCGGCATCGGAAGGGGATATATTCTGTGATTCCCGCAGATTCTACGTGGTTCAAAGTAAACCTAATAAAAAAGTATTGAAGGAGGTAAGTAATAATTATATTTATTCTTCGAGTAACCCTCGAGAAAGCATAGAGCATAGAGCATAGATCTAGTGCATCCGTGCATAGAGCTAGTTTACGAAAACACGAAGAGAACGAGCTCTGCGGCCTATAATGTTCCTGAAAAAGTTTCCAATTTGGGAATGAAGTCTCCGAGTGTCAAAGTAGTTCACAGTGTTAAGAAAATGACTTTTTCGTGGAGAATGTCAGGGTGAAAGAGGCACTAGACCTCTTTCACCCCCTGCTCAGTTGCATTTCTGACGGTGCGCGTTTACATGACATGAAGCAAGAGCTAATCAATTTAAGCGTTTCGAAAAATTTAGATATTTCCAAATTATTCAGAAATATATTCAAAAGAGCTGGAAAGAATTCCGTGAGGAATCCCTTTTAGTTTGTAAAACGAGCATTGACTGCAAAAGCACCTTTCCGTCCAATGATCAAAACGCAGCATACTCCAATACAAATACTACTGTGCTTACGAAGAGCGCCGTAATAGCCTCCAAACATTGCAAAATTCTTTCTGATAAAATGAAAAATTGCTGAAAAACGCAAGCAATTTTTTCTCCAAATTTTTCCGAAAATTTTAATCGCAATCTCACATGATATATCCACAGATTTCAAGAAAAAATATTTATAACCTTCTTCGAAAATAAATATTTTACCAGTGGAAATGGTAACGTTCAGTTGTTCATACTGCGTTTTCCCTCAGCGCGGCAGTATCCTTATAGGTTATTGGCACTCATTTGGGTTATTGGAAATGAAGTCGGGACACAATTTGAAAACCCGTGTTTTGAATTAATACAGTCCCAAAAGGACTCCCCCGTCCCCCTCAGCGACACCAGTAGCGAATATTGCTTCCACGGAGCCGTTTGATCGAGTCTCTGCTCGAGTGGCGTCAGAAACAGGAGGTATGACTTCGGTGCGGCATAAACTTTGATCGCTAAGACGCGACAAGATCGCGAGTTACCGCTCTCATTTCATTTAGATTCTCCTTAGCAGATCTGGATTTTTCTTCAAAGGTAAAAAAGGTATCGCAGATCCTTGTACATACATTCAAGTCGCTTTTACAGCGCGCTCGGGCGCTCTGCGACACCTACTCGCCATTTTTGTCTATCAATCCAGAGGTCATTTGGTAAATGGCATCGTGTAATTTCATCTTGAATGCCACCAATCCACGATTTTGCTGGACGTCCCCTGCGTCTCCTCCCAGAGGAACCCAATTTAGTAGCTCCTTAGGCAATCTGTCTGTGAATATATGACCCTTGTGACTTCATCAAAATGAAGCGGGATTACCTAGGGAATATCTTCCATTCAGTTGCCGAAAAACTCATGCAAATCGGTCCGGTAGATATTTCGAACAAAGTGTGCCAAAAAAGAAAAAATTACATTCTTTAAATAGGACAATTCACAACTTTATCACTTAGGATAATTTGTTTAAATTTAACCTGAAGGAATCTCCAGATTGCTCGTTCTGCTAGTCTACCGTTGGCACACTAGAGGATGCCTTTTTGTCTGCAAGAGATTCCAGAAAAATAGGAGCGGAAGCTGGAAAAATACCTGAAACAAACAATTAGAAAAGAGAATATAGTAGAAATCAATCATGTTGTAGGATAGAGAAAATAGGAAGAAAAGCAAAACATGATTAGAAACATTTTAGTATCTAGTGTACACTATTAATAAATTGTTCTAACACTGAAAGGTCCTTCCTCCTCAGTGGTTAAGTGACTTTAAATTCTCTTAAGTCGATGCCTTCATACATTTTCGATTTTCGATCATCCATTGATTTTGCACTATAAAGTTCCACTTTAAAAAAAAAAAAAAAAAAACAAAAAAAAAAAAAAAAAAACAAAACAAAAAAAATCAAGAAACAAAAAAAACGGGAATTTCAAAACACCGCAATTAAGATACGTGCTTCGCGACTTCCATAATCCATGCTGCCGTGGTAAGGAAGAACGCCGTATGAGCCTTCAGACGTTGTCAAGTTTTTTCCGATAAAAACCGAAATTACTGGGAAAATTGTGAATCGTTTTTTCTGATTTTCTTAGACAATTCTGTACGCAATTTAATCTAGAATATCTGAAAATTTCAAAGAAAAATATGCATGAATGCACGGAAAAAAACAGGGTAGTCGACACAACCAGCGGCTGGTTACATCAACAACCATGGATGTTGATGTAACTACCGGGTTAGTTGTGAACTCCACCGCGGTAGTTATCGTAACTACCGCACGGTAGCTGGCGCGTTTTTAACTAGCCGCTGGTCGTGTCGACTACCCTATTTTTTTCCGTGTGATGTCAAAAATACATGTTTTATCAAAGGAAACTTGGCACCTCTCGCATGTTCATACGGTGTTCTTTCTGACACTGAAAAAAAAAAATTCTCGGCGTTTTTACACGGTCCGTTGGTACCTTTACCATCTCACTTTTTTACCAATTATTGGTAATTTTACCAAGACAGACTGGTAAGCTAACCAATAAACGGTATTTTTGCCGGTTTTTTTTAGGTAAGAATACCACTTTTATTGGTAATCAATTCCCGGTAACTTTGCCATTTTTGCTCGGTAATTTCACCACAGTCGATAAAAATATTGGCGTTTTTACCAAGGTCCAGTAAAATTACCGAGGAAGTTCAATAATTTTACCGAGATTTCTCGGTAAAATTACCAATCCATAAATGGTAATTTTTCCAAGAAAAAACTGGGATCAAATAGAACCCTGAATTCTTGGTAATTTTACCCTTTTCTTAGTAAATACACCGAGCTTTTTTTTTTCAGTGCAGCACGGCAGCAAGTGCAGTGTGCGTAAAAGGCACCTATACCAAGACGTGTGTGGCTTATTGCCGCGGCTGTCGGAATGAAGGCGCTTGACGACTCAATCCAATTCTGGAAGCCACATTCGAAATTGTCACAATCGCACGCGAGGCGCGCCTCCCCTCGACAACCGCGACTGCCGGCTTCCAGGGAGTCCTCTCATCCGGAGTAGCGTCAGGAACAGAATCAGCTGTGGCGAGAGACAAAGGTCGACGCAGGTGGCGGGGGCGGGGGAGGCCCGGCTGGGTTCCCGCGGTGGCGGCGGCGCGACGCGCGTCGCGACGGTGCGGTGACGCGGGTGCATGACTCGAAACTATTCGGTATTCGGCGAAGAATGCGGTGGTGATGTGGTATCAACAAGGGCTTAAGGCGGGACCGGATTGAGCAGGAAATGAAGGCGCTGTGCACCGACCGCACTGCCACTGCCACCTCCGTCGCACCAGAGTGCCTTTGTACGGAGAGTATGGATAACTCGATTTATATGTAGCTCTCAGACAGAGACAAGAGACCCTCCACTGCTGTCTTCGAAACTCACAGGCGCCAACGCGCCAAATGCGCCTAAAAAATTGGCCATGGCGCCTAAAAAATGAAGGCTCTGCGCCAACGTGGCCCCTTAAAATCTGGATTTTCACAGGAAGACACATAAAAAAAAAAGAAATCTATTTAAATTGAAAAAACTCAGAATTTTCAGAACTACAAGTGAAAAAGCTTGCTTCTTCTATTCTTCACGATTTCATTCTTAAAGCTTTCGTCTTTTGTCTTCCCCAAGTAACGGCTACTTACTAGTTCAGTTACGAAAACATATTGCGTCTAACTTTTCACTAAATGCCCTGTAATATATAGGCAAAAAGTCAATTTGGCCCCTAAAGAATCTTCAATGGCGCCTAAAAATCGGGCTTATGATGCGCCACATGGCTCCTAAAACTCAAAGGTGAGTTTCGAACACTGTTCTACTGGTATCTTGGCAATGGTGGAAGCTTTTACTTTCGAGACTTCGGCATTCTACTGTTGACTTACCTACATGGTTGATGTTCAACAACGTGTTGGCAGTTTCGTTTTCCAAACAAGACGAAGGTGGCCGAAGTTTGAGAAACTTGTTTGGCTTATGACGTCACTCAAAGCTCATCATCCACCATGTAGGTAAGTCAACAGCCAAAATTAGGTTGATGACTGTTGCTCCCTTATTATTGTCCATGAGGAAGTGTTGAGTCCGCGAAAGTAAAAGCTTGCGCGTCTGACTCTAGGTCAATAGGTCCCGGGTTAGAATCCCGGTGGTGGAGTCTAATTTTCACGGAATTGACGAGTAGATCTGCTGAAACAGATCCTCCTCGGCCCTAATCCCTGAAAATTGGAAAGGGCTGGAGCATGGAGATCCCACGATGTCTACGGACACTAAACATTGTCTAAAGTTGGCTGAAGGTGCTTGACACGAAGCCATTAAACCAGCAGAAAAAAAGGGGAAAAAAAGAAAAAAAAGTAAAAGCTTCCACCAGTCGCCAAGAGGCCAGTGGAGGGTCTCTTGTCTCTGAGCTCTTGCCCAAAAGGGCGACAACGTGAAAAACGAAAATCACTAGAAAGTGCCACTGCTGACCTATGCATTTGAGAGATTAATCAATAGGGCCGACAACGCATTGTAAACAAGCGTTTTTAAGGATTAAGACTTTGAAAATGAGAAAATTTATGCGAAATCAAAGTTTTTTAAGTTCTTTTATACTTTTTGATCAGTGTACCTACTCTCGGAGTTTAAATAAGCAGCACTGGATAATTGGAGTTCATAAGTTGGCTGCCTATCTCTCACACTCGGCGCTCAACAAGCGCCACCACAGGACCTCCAATCAAAGCATCATTCCTAGAACTCTTGACTTTTCACATTCCATATTTTTCCTGATTCTCTCTGACTGTCGGCAGATAATTCGCTGATAAGTATCCAAAGTTTTCTGCCACTTCATCGGGGTTCTCTTCAGAAAACCGTATAAATTTTTGGAGTACCAGATGTGAATATCGAATGTGTTTCATCTTTTAGCCGATTCTTTGACGCACATTCAAATTTTTAGTTCCAAAATCAGTCCCGGTGTTTATTATGTATATTTGAGTATGTAAACAAGCTGGTCAATGAAAGCTTCTCTAATCATATGATGATTTGAAGATTCCAATATGTCATCAAACGGATCAATTTAACGAGCAAAGGCCGGAACTCATCAAGGAATGGAAAGTTTCACGGCAAAATCGGAAAATCAGCTTCAGAAATCGGGAATCTTTTCTTCCACCGCGTGACCATTTCGTTTTCAAATTTTGCGGAAATTTTAAGTTTTTTAATTGTTTTTAAGTTTAATTTTCAGATTTGTTTGAGATATTCAGCAGGACACTTGCTTCATGATCCGATGTCTCAGAGTAACCTACGGTTTGGATTGATTTAACACAAAATTGTGTCGAGCAACCAAGTCCTTTAGGTTGATCTGACACACACAAACAACACAAAGTAACACCAAACGCGTACATTTTTAACTGAGTGATTTTAGATCTTTCTCCCTTTTTCATTCCAGAATTTCATCTAAGTGTTAGAGTTCAATAAGTGGCGTACTGACCCACTGTGTGCCACTCTGACGGTCGGTCAAAGGCTGTCGCCAATATTCCGTCATTGCCCTCGGCTGTTCTGCAGGGGGCCATCGACACGACTTGATATCTTCTTCGTCTCGACTCAAATGCATTTCTCTTCATTTCCGTTATACTCATCAATGGCCAGAGCTTCGATAATTGGACTGCATTTTGCAACAAGAAGTTACTTTCATGCTGTGCTGTCTGGATCGCAATTTTTCCATCTTGAAAGAAAAACCTGGAGGACAGGGGACTTCGGCGGCTAGGTGTCGCAGAGCGACAGAGAGAATGTTCGAGGTTCCGAGATTCCTCATCCCCAGAAAATCTAGTCGCCGCACTGATTTCTATAAGCGTTATTACGCACCTGTGGCCCGATTATTGAAAGTTTAAAGCAGCCCGATAAGGCATCGAAATGCGATATATTTTCGGTAAATTGTCTTGTCTCGTCAGGCTGACATCGTTTCAATAATCCGCTGGACACCGTCGGGAATCTGGGACTGGCTGATAAATTCTCTACGGTATTACGTATATAATCATGTAATCAGGAAACTGCAGTCGTGAAGTTCAAATTTCCACACGAAAAATATCACCACCAGTCACCATATTCAGTCACCGGTCTATTACCAAACTTAATTTATTATGAACGTATGGATTTTAAAGTTTCCTAAGCGCAGCGATATTACGATACTGGTAACCCTGCTAAAAATTTTTCATGGAATTCCATGCTGGTTTTCCATGGAAAATTTCTCCACGTAAAATTGGGCACGGAAAATTTTTCCATGGAAAATTTCTCCACGGAAAGCACCACGGAAAATGTCACCATGGAAAATTTCTCCATGGAAAATTTCTCCACGGCAAATTCTCACCGTGGAAACCTGCCACAGCACTCACTGTGTCTCATGCAGGTTTCCACCATCAAGTTACCATGGTGTTGTTTCTTTAAGTCATCATAGAACTGTTCTACTCAATGTTGCTGGTTTTTTTAGTATTTAATTAGATGATTTACAAGTTTTCCTTGTAATCAAAATAAATGAAAATGATACACTCACCAACTTGAAGACACATAGTACCAACTATACTTGACAGAGATGTAATAATTCTTTTAACAATTGAGAAACTACCGCACTGTACCTTCGCGTCACATACTGCACGCTCAACGTTTCAAATAAGATTTCATTCAGTTGACAATGTGAAAACATATTCAAATTATTTCACAATAAGCACGGAAAACAGCACCAAAAATTATCACAACACTATCCAAATTAGAGGCCAAGAGAGTGAAATATGAACTGTAGATTTTGGTTTCTGTCTGGGAAGCTTAATTGCATCTTGATGGTTTAAAGGTTGCCACTAATTCCCTGCGAATGGCTGTTCGATAAGATCAAAGGAACTGCCAGATGATAGGAAACAAATGGCGATTGCTGCAGCTGAACAAGGCAGGTAAATGTCTCGGTGTGTTTTTATGAAAGCTCTGAAAAATGAATAATGTACAGCGCATCAAAACCATGAGTACAACCAATGATCAGCACTAAATTAAAACAATCTCAAGGTGAAGCCAACCAACATTTCTTGAGAAGTTAAAATAAGTTCTGAGGATAGCCAAATAATTTTTAGTAATAGGACAAAATACTTGTGAAAAAGCATTGGTAAAATTGTGTGTAAAAGCAATTATTGCATTGGTAGCCATAAAAATAGGAAGTAAATTATTGGACATCTGATAATTCACTGAAACATCGTTGATAAGGATGTGATGTTTTAGCCCTCTAGAGTTAAAAGTTTAAGGCCTCATCTGTAACTTCAGATATATCTCTCACACTACTTACATTTCTGAATAAAAATACCAAGTAATAGCTAAGGCTCAATTCAGACGTCACTTTTCCTTCACTCATGTCAAATGAAAAGTTGGATCGTGTAATACAACACGAGAACACAACGATCATTTGAGAGGTTGAACAAAAATTTGAAAGTCAGGTCACACCAAGGTTTCCGTTCAACTTCTCAAACAAATGTCAGAGCTCACGCATCATACGTTGAGACAATCGTCAAAAGTATTGTTTAAGTCACCATTCACCAGTGGTGCCACCTGACTACATGAATTTACCTGTTGAGTGGTGCGAATTCAGAGCTAATCGGAGAGAAACATTTGTTTCAACATGCGATGAGCGAGCTCTATGTTCTCATGTCTGTATCAAACGATCCAACTTTTCACTCGGTATAAGTGGAGGAAAGCTAGACTGTCTGAGGTGGGCTTTAGTTTCCATCACACAGCAAAAAAATCTAGAAGGGCCTGTATTTAAGGTTTCTTTTTCAGTCCTAAGTAGTTCTCACCTGTGAATTTTATTCACAGTCTATATGGGTTTCGGCAAACGATAGGAAATGGCGATCTCATATGATCTGACAGATATCTGATATTATCCCTGAGGAGGACAATGACATGAGCTGATGAGCAGCTAGGAATGGAATGCAGTTAGAATGTTGACCGTGTGCTGAAAACACGATAAGGGAGACTGTAACCAATAATCGATCACGGTTCATGTTTGGGGTGCAGACTCGGAGGAGTGACCAAGGAGAAGATAGAGAAAATGATGAGCACATACGAATCTACTATTCAACAAAGAATGTTAGAATAGTTTATCAAAATACAGAAATAACTGTAATGCTATGATTCTATGGAGAGGTTACAGATCAGTGGCTGATAGTTCACTATTGGTGCCTATCCCTACATTCAGTAATAGGAATTGCTAATCATTGTTATTCATGACTTACCTAGATTCAGTTCAAGGCCCTTGCATTCAACTCGGATTTGGCGTGATGTAGCGAAAGCAGGAAGTCAAGAAATATATAAATTTCTGAGAATTACTGTATGGTTTGCGAGAGCTTCATTGAGCCTGACGATTCACGCCTCGTTGATAACCTAACCTCAAAATACCGACAGGGCAGGGCGGGGCGGCACATCTCCTGACTTGCCGAATTGAATTGAGGATTTTTTATTTAAATCTGCATGATCTAGAAAAACTCATTCGCTCATTTATTACTGAAATGCGTAACGCCGATAATGTTTCATACTTCACACGCTTTAACATTTGCGTTCTATTCTTGCTTTTATTTTTATTTTTATACAATTTCAACATGAAACTCATGAAACAGGGCAGGCCGGCAGGATTGCAACGCAGGTTTTGTTTTGGAGTCGGAACTAATCACTTTGTAAACACAAGATGAGTTGTTGGTTATCACTGCCAGTAATGCAAATTTTAATTTTTTTATGTGATTTAATTAGTATCAGCTCGAATTCGAGTCTTCTTCGTTACGAAAGTAATGTTACCTCGAAGTTGGTGAATTTTGATTAACCTGAAAGTAAGCCAGCAGTGTATCGCGATGGACTCTTGGTAATCGATCTTCAAATTTTTATTTTGACCATGCGTAGAAATAGAATGAAAAAATTCTGATAGATACAACTCAATTCTCATTGGTTTTGCTATTACCGCTATTCGGTTCTTTCTACAATTCAATGTTGGTTTCACACAGGAGATTTGGAAGTATGACGGTTGAGCCTCAGTAAAGGCGATCCTATTGAATAGTTAGTGTCTAAACTAATCTTTCAAAACACAGACGTTTGGTCTCTAATTGACAGACTTTAAAGCTGTACCTACAGGTTCGAAGAAGCTGCGTGTTTTCTGTTTTTTGACAAACTATTGCGGTTATTTCAGTTGTCTTAAACAGAGTATAAGCAGCAAATTATTATTACATCTCTGTCAACCATAGCAAATCTCTGAGTTCATCATATTTTAAATGAAAACATTCTCCGTACAGAAAGTAGTTGCTACCTACTGGTACAATTATTAAATTATCGTTAAATAGTGGGCATTGTCTTGGGAATGCCATGGTTGTAGAAATTTCAGTGCACTAATGAAGACTTATTCTGTGATAACTGATGACATGAAACATTTTAGTGGCCCTCACTTGTGAACTTCGGTGAGTAATTCAACTTAATTCTATGATCCATAACGAAACAGCAAATAGTTGCTGATTGTCAATGATCAAAGGCTTACAGATTACCATGTTTATTCTTGTGGTGGTCTCTAGTGTTTCGCGGTGTTCCAATGCATGTTCTCTGCTATTCCGTTACGCTCCCTTGAAATTCCATGTAGCCACCACGGAATCTCCTGCTGCCACCATGGAATCCCATGCAGTCTCCACGGAAACCCAAAGAGTCACCATGGAGTTCCGTGCCTCCTCCATGGAGTCTTCATGGAGTCTCCATGGAGTTCCGTGTCTTCACCATGGGATTCCATGAGAAACAGCACGGAATACCATGGAATTCCATGAAAAATTTTTAGCAGGGAATGTTTTCAAATTTGTTTGCGAACTACGAAACATTTCTTGAAATGTCCTTTAAGGGACCGAAAAATGCCCTTAAAAAAGTTCAACTTTCAGGGTGGATAAAATGTGGTGGATCACTTTCTAATTGGACTACATTTTGCAATTTGGACCTATAAATTCTGGCTCATCTGAAAAAAACACGTATGTGCATAGGAAAACTAATGGCACATACGTTGTTTTTAAACCGGGCCGGAATTTATAGGTCCAAATTGCAAAATACAGTCCAATTTCCCTAGCCCTCACCACATGACGTAGTGTGCGACAATGTAAGAAGTTCGAACTCAGGATCGTACGAGCTCACCTCAATATACGAAAATTCAGTTTTACATTTTGTTCTCCATATTTCTCACGTCTCTACTATCTTTTTCATCATGAGCCCATAGGTGGATCCAGCAATTTGGCAACACCGGATTTCCTCCATTTAAACTTATGTTAAATAATCGATTCTTTTCGGAGCACCTGGCCCCTCCGGGAACCGATATATTTCCATAGGTTTAAATGGAGAAAAAACATCATTGCCAATTTGCCGGATCTGCCAATGCATGAGCCGACGGAAGCTAGTTCAAAATTCGATTTCGATACATCGATAATTTTCGATATCGGCGGAGTCGAAGTCGATTTTCGACCGGAAACGCCGCCGTCTCGAGGGTTCGTTTGTTTTCGTTAGACGCATTCATTTAGTCGGGAGACTCTTTTATGGCTTCTCGCGGAAAACGTTGGACTCATCAGCTATCCCGCTCCGGTCAATCCCGCCAAACCGACGCACAGTAGATCGAGTTCATTGGAGAGGTCGGACATGAATTTTTTGACTAAAACTGCAAATTTTGATGTTAATTTCGTAAGATTTTAAAGTTTGAAAGGTCCCCCCCCCCAGGTTAATTTTACGAGAAAACCAAATGGTACCGCTTTTAAGACCTCTGCCTTTTGAGATAATAGAGTTTTGAGATTTCAAAGTTCCAAAATTTTGTCCGGCTTCTCCCATTGACTTGTTCTATTGTGCGACGAGCCCGTGTCTTGAAAGTTTAGCTGCGCCCCCGCCCTATCCCTTCATCCCCTCGCCTCCCCGTGAAAGCAAAAGGTCTCTGCTCGTACACAACTTTTGGGAGGCTATTTTTGAAGGCTGATGAACTTGCTTGGGTGGCGTGGTGGGTTGGTGGGGGGTTTTCAGCCCGAAATCAAAACGTTTTCTCGTACCACGATTGAATCTAAGGATCGTATTTATAATCGTTCCTAAACAGCTCATTCCTTTCATTAGCCTCGAAAACCTCGTTTTTGGTTCACGTTGTGATTAACGGAGGTTTCAAGGAGATCCTTAACGTGTAGCATCATAAAAAGCCAATTTTTGGAAAACCTCAAGTAAAATGCAGCGCAGTAAAACTTTGGGAATGGGTCCTGTCCTCGCAAAGGACTGCAATGAATTACAACTTCGAAAAATAGAAAATAATGTTCAGTTCATATGACCGTACTTTCATTCCAGTTTATTTCATCACATGTAAAAAGTTGCATTCAAAATCACCACGACTAAAATTTTTTTTAAAAAAAAAACATCACCTGTTTCATTCATCCACAATTATCACTGTCAAGCGGGTAAAATTATTGCAGGTGCACGCATAAAATCTCGGTGCATTCAACACATCGAATCGACTTTTCCGGTTCAACTTTCTCAGTACCGGTTCCGGTAACTAAAATTTTCGGTCATAGAAATTGAACTTCATTGGTTCAGCTTACCAAAATTCAGTTTCTATGACCAAAAACTTCGGTTACCTGGAGCGAAAAAAGTTGGTGTTCAATATCCGCGACCAATATTTCTTTTCCAAGTGTAGCAATTTTTAGCATGGATTACCGCCCCTTTCCGACTACGTATTTAATCAGACATTTAGTCAAACCGTTGAAAACCACGTTGTGCACGCTTTAATTTGGAAAGTAGTTACTTAAATAAAAGAAGCTTCATACTATAAGTTGATTTGCGGGAAAGTTCGTTTGGTCTAATAGAAACCTCAAGAATTTGCCGAAACACAAACCAAACTTCATTTCTTTGCACCTAAGCCGGCACTGAAAGTCTGACACTGAAAGCTTTTTTAATTGAATTTTCAGCTCCAGCACCTCTGGGAGCGAAACAAACCGTATGGACGCTGCCGTGCTGTAGCAGAACATCGCATGGCACTTCGCACCTTGCCAAAATTCCTCTAAATATAATTTTTTTTTAATTTATGTCATTATCGAAAGGTCACATACCTCCATGCTCTGATTAAATAACCAGAACATAATGATATAAATTTCAAAACTCATTTTAAGCCTACTATTCTCACTTAAATCGTCGTCTCCCAAACGAAGGAATCCAACTCAATTCCAAGTATGCCAAATTGACTCAAACAAAATCCATTCATCTTACAAAAATTTATCTCCGGAAATTCCATCCAAACGTTACTGATTTTTGAATGAAATCTGAGGTAACATCAGTGAAATTTTCAGTTAGAAATGCCCAATGTACTACTGCTTTACATGCAGTTGGCGAGGAGAAAATTGGCAACATCGAATTGGAGCTACGATCTTTCGCGAGGGAAATGACAAAAAGTGCCTCAATTTCTTTCAATTTCCACAAGAAAGGGCGTAAGTCCAAAATATGAAATAGCCTACAAGGGAAGTGAAAATTTTTCCACCAAAAAAAAATATCACTTTCAAGCAGACTTTCAGCGCTCCAGAAAACTTCAGTCGTCTTGCTTCATAGGAAAATAAGGGTTTTTCCTGTAAATTTTGGTTTTAGGGGCGACTTGCGCTCCTGAGACAAAAGCTAAATCATTTATGAGCGGCCCTGTAATAATTGATTAGAGAAAATTTGGCAACATTTGAATGTTCATACGGCGTTCTTTCTGAGCTCTGGGGTACAGCGCGCCAGAGTCGAGTCGCGAACAGATGTTATTTTTCACGCGGGAAAACTTTTCCGTGGCGTCGCTGGCGCTGGCCGGATTGGGAGCGGGTTTCGTAAGTCCCGCACCCGTCACTCAGGGCCTGCCCCCCCCCCCCCGGGGGGGGAAGAGGGGGGTCGAGATTATGGAAACATTTTTCCAACGCACTTGAGTTGCAGTTGCGAGCAGAGCGAATCCCAATTTTCTCCTAAAAGCGCGTATCAGCTGGAAATGCTGGAACCCAGGTCGTGGCGCTTGACACCGGTGCATTGACGCGTGGCGCGACTTACGGCTTTCGCGATACCGATGCTCCGGTTCTACGGAAAAACCAGAGTGCAAAAACGGTACACTGGAAAAAAAAAAAAAACACATTGGATCTGGAGTCCAGACTCTTGAAAACATCGACAAGAAAAAATACTCTTGATTCAATCAGATTTTTGCTTAGATCCTTGGATTATTTTGCTGAAATGTTTAATTTGAAGGAAAATTATGAATATTTTTCCGAGACATTTTCAGGAACTTTAGATCAAAATACGAACGAAATTCTCTGAAAAATTTGAAGAAAAATATTTATAAGTTTACTAGGAAATTCGTGCTTTATTACAGGAACTTTGGCAACGCTTGAAGGTTCCTACGGTGCTCTTCCCTAGCAAGGCAGTATTGCCTACACTGGAAAAAAAAACACATTGGATCTGGAGTCCAGACTCTTGAAAACATCGACAAGAAAAAATACTCTTGATTCAATCAGATTTTTGCTTGAATCAAAATTAAATCTGCTCGAATTAAGAAGCTTGGTTCTTGATTTAAGCAAAAATCCGATTGAATCAAGAGTATTTTTTCTTGTCGATGTTTTTAAGAGTCTGGACTCCAGATCCAATGTGTTTTTTTTTCCAGTGTAGGCAATACTGCCTTGCTAGGGAAGAGCACCGTATGAACCTTCAGGCGTTGCCAAAGTTCCTTTGATAAAGCACGAATTTCCTGGTAAAATTATGAATATTTTTCTTACAAGTTTTCAGAGAATTTTGTTCGTATTTTGATGTGAAGTTCCTGAAAATTTCAAGGAAAAATAATCATAATTTTCCTTCAAATTAAACATCTCAGCAAAAGAAATTTGGCGACTCTCGAATGTTCATACGGCCTTCTTCCTTAGCACGGCAGAGTAAGAGAGTACATTTTAAACAACACAGGGTGAGGAAGGAACACAGAGAGAATCGAATGATGAGTCTGCCAAACCGTTGAGTTGCGCGATTTGATTGAAGTAGACTATAGTTTTCTTGTGAGAGGGAAATTATTTTTGTAGCCAATACTGAGCAAAAACTTGATTGATCATCAGTTACTTTTATAAATCATCGTTGCGTGAATCGTGAAATTTTGAGGCGAAAACATACGTCAGAATGCTGGAATTCACACCTTTTCAAGTGGTCCAATAGACCTGCGCTATGCCGTTACCTACGGTTCTTTGCAATTTTCATGCAACTTTTCAAAAATTTCATGTCCGACTTCTCTAATGGAGAATTTGCATGCAAATTTTTTATCACTTCATCTGGAAGTTCTTAAAAAGCTGATTTCACAGTATTTTTTACAATTTTTTTCTGATATGGGAAATACTATAACAATAGATTTGAAAGTGAGGAAATGCACCGCCTAGTGACGTCATCTGGCGGCATTTCCCATTTAAACACATGTATTTTAGCAGATTAGATCATTTGGACTTCATTTCGCAATTTGGAACCACAACATCTGGCTCAGTTTGGAAACGACTTAAGTACCTTTAGTTTCCCTACGTACATGAGTGTTCTTTACGGATGGGTTAGAAATCGTATTTCCTGATTGCAAAATGTGGTCCATTTTGTCATATATACTCCAATAATTGTTCGATCCAGGAACCAAGGGTATTCGTGTTCAATTCACTCAGTAGTCTCGACTTAAACGCAAAATTCATCAAATTTCAGTCACTTGCAAATTCTCCATTGACTCGATACAATGTGCGGCGATTGCAGATGCAGAGACATATCCACTTTAAAATGCAGTGTAGAGCTAACATTCTCAGGATAGCGGGAAAAAGCTCATTTGAGCACAACTTTCCGTCATGGTCACGAGCTGCTTGGGACCAATCAAGGGGGTAACTGAGGGCGCGTTTCGGGACTAATTGCCAGGCTTCAGCGGGGGTGTTTGGATAATCGCTCATTAAGCGGTGGCAAGTGCGCTTATCGCTCCCTGCCCAAACCTAGGCGTGGTCCCCCTCTCGTGACCTCTCTGAGCTTGAGGCAGATTATTCAGAAGCTGCACTGAACTGCTAATGGGAATGATCGGTCCGAAAATGAGTCCGGAGTTTACCCCTTTATTCTTCATCGCAAGTATTTTGTTTCATGTGAATGTGTTTTCTTCGAGTGACAGTTCTTAAGCGCTCAGCCGATAGGGAGCGCTCATTGATTTCAACCTGCCTATAGAATTCTAGTATACTAATGGCAATGTTATCAAAAGACGAACCAGTTCATTCGGAGATCACTGGACAGGGGCCTCGAATATTTAGAGTGCACTAAAACAAAAATGTTCGGTCGGTTGTACCGAAGTTCGGTGTACCATACCATCCCAACTAATTCCGTTTGTCAAACTCAATTTTCGGTCCATCAAACCGAACTTGTGCGGTGAAGTGAACTGACGAACTAAGTTCGGTCGTACATGCCGCACGTTCGGTTACACGAACCGAAAGTTCAGTTTGACAAACCGAATATTTGGGATGATAAGGAACACCAAACGTTCGGTTTACGTGACCGAATTTATTTTTCCAGTGTAGATTAGTCTGTGATACGTTTGTGACATGTGTGGTAAACATTTGATATAATGTTTTCTCATTTTAAATTTTAAGGGGTACGTCTAGAAGAAAATTTCACGAGGAAATGTATAGAACCACTTATATTAAACCTCAAAATTGTGATCTAACGGAGTTATAAGCTTTTAAACAGGAGATCTAGAAAATGAAATTCCCTGACAAATTTTGGTGAAATTCCCTGACGATTGAAGATGTGCCAGACGGTTAAAAAGACATCATTAGAAACAGTTTTTGGGCAAAATTTGCTGTTCAAAACGTTGAACCATTCTAGAGCACAAATGAGGGTGACTGAACAATTTTCCCTGACATTTCCAGATTTTCCCTGACTCTCCAAAACTCTATGACATATCCCGATTTTCCCATAATTAGAAATAGTTTTTTTTGGCAATTTTTGCTATTCGAAACGTTAAACCCATTCTAGGAAACAAAGAAAGGTGACTAAACCATTTTTCTCCTGACACTTTCGCCATTTTCCCTGACAATTCCAGGTTTTCCCTGACTTTTCAAAATTCCCTGCCATTCTCGACTTTTCCGGTATTCCCTGCCTTCGGCAACCCTATTTAAAATTTCCAAATTTTGTCGGACCTCTCCCATCGACTCGACCCACCGTGCGCCGACAGCCCACCCGGAGCCGCGGAAAAAAACCCGAACGGAGCGACGACGAGGGATAAAAAGAAGATAGGAGGAGCTAAACCCTTGTTGACGAGTCTCCGGAGGCCAAGGGACGGGATCCGAACGGCAATCACGGGCTCGTCGTCGTCGTCCCTGCTCGGTGTTCCTGTCCGCGGCCGCGGGGCACGGGGACGAGCCGGGAATGTAGGTTATCTGAGCAGATACCGATACTCATGTCCGCAGTAAAGCCTATGACGAACCGCGGTATGACTCCCGCTTTATTGGAACCCCGCGCGCCGCACAGTGGATCGAGGCAATGGGGCAGGTCGGACAAAATTTGGAAACTTTAAACGCTTATAACTCCGTTCATACAAGACTTTGAAGTTCTGAAGGTAGTTCCATTGGTTTTCTCGTGAAATTTTCTAGTGACGTCGTTCAGCGGCATTTCCCATTTAAACACATGTATTTTAGCAGATTAGATCATTTTGTCATATATGCTCCAACAATTGTTCGATCCAGGAACCAAGGGTATCCTCGTGTTCAAGTCACTCGGTAGTCTGCACTTAAACACAAAATTCGACAAAATTTGGAAACTTTAAACGCTCATAACGGAAATGGACTTTTGGCGAAGGTCTGCAGGGATCTCGCGGAGAGAGCGCGTTCGTAATGAACGAGTGCGTGAAATAATGGGAGTTGAGGAAGATATTGTGCACGATATCAAAACCTGCGGGCTGATTATTGAAATTGATAGACAAAGCAATAGACAAAGAACTCTAGAAGGATTTGGAGGGATCCTATTGGTAGAAGCGGGTGATTACAATGGACAAAGGAGGTAGGATAATAGATTACTAACGGCAACCCACAAGAGACCCGACAGTTAGTCTATCATTTTCCTTCTTAGTCTATCAGAGCCACCCATTTCAACCAATAGGATTGCTTTATACCCCCTATGTCTACTTTGTCTATAGCTTTGTCTATCAATTTCAATAATCGGCCCGCAGGCAGCTGGTTTGGTATGGACATGTGCGGAGAATGGCAGATAGTAGGTTGCCCAGAAAGGTATTTGATTGGGTTCCTCCCGGAAGAAGGCGGCGTGGACGTCCAGTAAAAGGTTGGCGAGAGGGAGTGGAGGGGGAGATCAGACGGTGTAATCTGCCCGATGATTTGTGGGAGGATCGATTCCGATGGCGATTTGGAGTCGCAGAGCGCTCTAGTGCGCTGAGGTAGCGGCTTGATATGTATGTATGTAAACGCTCAGAACTCCATTTATACAAACTTTTGAGGTTCTAAAAGTGGTTCCATTGGTTTCCTCGTGAAATGTTCTACAGGAGGCACTCCTAAAAGTTTAAAATGTGACGAAATAAACACCAAAATGTGCAGTTTTAGTCGAAAATTTCATGTCCGACCTCTCCGATTGACTCGATCCACTGTGCGCCGCGCGCCCCGAGCCCGACGATGTCTTCCGACACGAAGTCGTTTTCCCGATCCCCGGAAGCCGTCCGTTTATCGCGTGGCGCGAGGGTCCTTACGCTCTCGAGAAATCGAAAGGGATTCGCCGTGCCGATTCCGACCGGGATCGCCCTAACTACGCCCGACGTTGCCGAATTTCTTCTCGTGTTTTACGCGGGTTGTCCAGGAAGTGAGTTCACCGCTACCGTGATAGCGAAGAGAGCAGTAAGTGTAACATTTTCGAAATCGAGTTTCCTTCAAAATTCGTCTGAAGTATTTTACTTGCGAAATCACTGAAATAGCTAAAATAGCAAAATTCATCTTGATTGTATCAAAACAAGACATACAGGGTTATTCAAAAGTCACGCACCACTGGCCATGAGGGGGGGGGGGGGGGTGGCCATTTGAAATTTTTGAGTTGTCCCGTGCCCCTCCTCCCATCGAGGGGATCAAAAACTGGAAAGTACCCAAATAAGTTTCCCCCTCATTATGAAGAAAAACGTCTTAAACCGCAAATCGATATCACAATTAGAACTAAAGCTATGGCCAGTGGTGCGTGACTTTTGAATAACCCTGTATGAGAAGCCGTAAGAGCGCAAAAAATGACCTTGTTTCAGGCAAGACAGCAGTAAGTGACAGTATTCCTCCAGAGAGCCAATGAACACAGTGCTTTCAAGTAAAAAGCCGCCCTCTTCTGCAAATTTCTGACCTGAAAATATGTTTGCTGTGTGTCCAAAACGCGACCACAAAAGCATACAGAAATACCCTTATTATGTGATGGAAATAAAGTTAGTCGATTTTAATCATCTATACGATTTCTAGGAGTCTTTCGGTTGATTGGTGACAATTTGACAAAGAACGGAGGCTTTTTTCAATAAAATTGTCCGGTACGAAGCGTGTGAGCCCGCTTTCCCAAAACTTCATTTTTGCACTTACTGCTCTCTTCGCTAACACGGCAAACCGATTCAACATCTCCTAACTACATCCGACGTTGCCTAATTTCTTCTCGTGTTTTACGAGAGCTGTCCAAAAAGTAAGTCCACCATTCAATAAGTATCTCCTAAACGTAACGTCAGATGTAGTACATCTGACGTTACCATTTCTTCTCGTGTTTAACGAGGGTTGTCCAGAAAGTAAGTTCACCGAAAAATTCGGTTCATGACGTCGTCATCCACCGCGTTAGTGACACCCTCGGTTTCTTCCACCAAGCTTTCATCCGACTTTCACGTTGAGTAACCAGTGCAAATGTTAGTCTCGCTGATTGATGAAAGGTGGGAGAAACCAGGGGTATCACTACCGCGGCGGATGACGACGTCATGGTCCGAATTTTTCAAAGCGCGATATATTGGTTGAAACTGAACGTAAAGAGTTGCTGTTTGGGCGGATCTTCTTATTTTAATCCGAACTACAAAAATCAAGCATCAAAACACGATTCTGAGACCAGCGCACTGACCCATTTCAACGACCAGCCGACAAGGGCGCTCACTGGAAAAAAAACACATTGGATCTAGAGTCCAGACTCTTGAAAACATTGACAAGAAAAAGGACTCTTGATTCAATCAGATTTAAGCTTATAAATCAAAAGGAAATCCGCTCAAATCAAGAGGCTTGGTTCTTGATTTAAGCTTAAATCTGATTGAATCACGAGTATTTTTTCTTGTCAATGTTTTGAAGAGTCTCGACTCTAGATCCAATGTGTTTTTTTTCCCAGTGCTATCGTGTTCGTCGCAAAATTTTACAACGAACACACGGTTGAATCGAAAATCCCCGCGACGCGCACGAACCGGAGTCGATCGTATAACGAGATCCCACGAGGTCCTTTCGAAGATTGAACACCACAAGGCTGTCGTCGAGAACTCGTTCGCCGAGCCAAACAGGCCGGAGTCAAAACTTGTGACCGATAAAATTTGATCACACCCAAAAAAAGTTAACTTCCGACTTCATTGGCCCGGAAAGTTTCCGAATTTCAGCGTTGCGAGCGTTCTTATGATGACCAGCGGGCTCCGAAAGTTCACGGAGCCGACCAATGGGATCGCCTGCCGGGATTCTTTGACCCTCGCCGGGTACGGTGCCCCGCCTCCTGATCCTTGCTCATCACGCGCCAGACAAAACTTTCTGTAAGAGCTACCGCGGTGGTATTCTCTCTGCTCGCTCGACCGAGTGATACGGACCCTCCCTTGCAATATACCTGCGACAAGCCGCCGGACTCGCCGTCAACGGAGGCGTTATTAATTATCCAGGCAGTGTTGCCACGTTGAATGGACCGAGTTCACTGGATAAAAAACACATTGGATCTAGAGTCCAGACTCTTAAAAACATCGACAAGAAAAGATACTCTTGATTCAATCAGAATCTAGCTTAAATCAAGAACAAAGCCTCTTAATTTGAGCGGATTTCCTTTTGATTTAAGCTTAAATCTGATTGAATCAAGAGTAATTTTTCTTGTCAATGTTTTCAAGAGTCGGGACTCTAGATCCAATGTGTTTTTTTTTCCAGTGTTTGCGGCGATCCGTTACAGTTTCTGGCCTGCGAGATATCGCATCGATTAGGTAAACAAAATCGGTAGATTTAGAATTTTTAACACAAAAATAGGAACGAGCTGTGGGCTGATTATTGAAATTGATAGACAAAGTGATGGAAAAAGAAGACTAGGGGGTATTGATCGATCCTATTGGTTGACATGGGTGGTTCTTATAGACTAGGGGAGAAAACGATAGACTGACTATCGGGTCCCTCGTGGGTTGCCGTTACTTAGTCTATTACCTACCCTCTTTGTCTGTTGAAACCACCCGCTTCTAACCATACACTGGGAAAAAAAACACATTGAATTTAGAGTCCAGACTCTTAAAAACATCGACAAGAAGAAATACTCTTGATTCAATCGGATTTTTACTTGAATCAAAAGGAAATCCGCTTAATTTAAGAGGTTGGGTTCTTATGATTTAAGCAAAAATCCGATTGAATCAAGAGTATTTTTTCTGGTCAATGTTTTCAAGAGTCTGAACTCTAGATCCAATGTGTTTTTTTCCAGTGTAGGATCCCTCCATATCACTTTTGGCTTCTTTGTCTAAAGCTTTGTCTATTAATCTCAATAATCGGCCCGCTCGCCAGGTTGGTATAGTGGTCAGCGCGTCTGACTGTACGTCAAAAGGTCCCGGGTTCGAATTTCGGTAGTAGCTTCCAATTTTTACGGAACTGACGAGTGGATCTGCAGGAACAGATTCTACACGGCCTAAATCCCTGAAAATTTGGGAAGCCTGAATTTTGGATGTGCCTAAAATCCCTTCATGTCTATGGAAAATATATGTGGATTGCATTTTGCAAAAAGGAACCACTGGCATTGCAATGATGCTAAGATTGGGCAACTTCATCCTTTGCAATAAAATTGCGGAAATTGTGAAAAACTATGACATTTAGATGGTAATTTTTGTCTTAAATTGACAGTTTTTAGCGAGTAAAATAGAGACTATTAGGGGATAATCGGGTTTTTCATCCAAGACAAAAGAAGTTGCACAATCTTAGCAACATTGCAATGCTAGTGGTTCCTTTTTGCAAAATGCAATCCATGTAGTCTATCGATGGATGTAGGTCCTAACGGAATTAGGCCAACAAACTAGCAGAAAAAAAGGGGGAACGACAGCTCCTGATGAGTCTCAAAAACCATTCTAAACAAAAAAATTGGAAAGTTCAAGGAAATGAAAGTAGGATCATTTTCGGAAGAAATCCTTGCATTTTAAGTCGATGTTTTGCTTTGGTCTACTTTTGTTTCCAACATAGGAGAGAAATGGGTATGTTGCAAAAATTATTTTTTAGAATTTTATGACGATATCTTAAAAATCCTAAAATCACCGGACTCCCATAGTGATCCGCGAAACGGCATTCAAAAGGCACGGTGAAAATGTTCGTGCTGTTTTAAAATATACCACTCTCTACTGACGTGCCTACTTTAAGCCTGCTGGGGTTTTCCGCAAAGAAGCGATGAAATCCACTTTGCAAATTAGAGAGTAGAAAACACTTGGTAAGACGCACAGGGTAATGACGAAATTCTGCATTATTGTTCCTACTATAACAGAATCGAAATACCTCAACTTCTCTGACTTCGTATTATACCTTTTTAATATTATTTTCAAAACGAGGATTATTTGGATTAAGACACTAGGTTACGATTAATTAAGAAAGACAGTTACACAATCTTAGCAACATTTGATGACGCTGCCCAAATTTTGAATTTCCACTTAATTCTCTTGCGACTGGTATTTTTCTAAAGCTTGGCAACGCTGTAAGATCTCTCAACCCTTTCCCAGCTCGGCTCTGAGTAGAGTTCGGTGCCTCGCGTATAAGCTGTTGTTATAGTCTAAACTTTTCCAGGAAAACCAAGCGAACACTCTAATGTATGTCACGTTTCCACAATACCGGCGATTTTGGATGATTTTCGCAAGAGACAGAGCAGATCCTGTCCTCAACAAAACGCAGCAACAGAACAGCACGGTACAGTTCGTCTACAGTAAAATTACCGTGCAAGGAAAAAACCACTGATACTAGAATAAATCTGTTGCAGGCTGGGACTGCTGGGAGAATTCAGTCGAACATTTTTGGGGGATGAAAAAGTACTTCGGCTCATGAAAATCAGTTCCTAAAGAGAACCCATGGCCATCAATGTTGACCTCTTCCCTGTCCTTCAGTGATGCAATAAGAAAGTTATTAGAAAAGATTCCACTCAAACGTTCTCTTGTAAAAAATTAAATTGCCCAGTTGAATTTTGCGATAGCTAATGTGGCTTGGTTCCAGGTTCCTTTCTGCTAAACGCGGTCCAATTGTAGTTACTAAAGGCAAAATGAAATAAGAATCCGACTTAGCTGTACTTCATATCATTATGAAGCACAAAAGAGAAAAATAGTTAAATATTAAAGTTTAATGGACTAGATTTCGAAATTAGGAACTAAAATTTTGGGCTCGGTTTACAAACAACGTATTTTCCATTAATTTCCCTGTAGACATGTGTTTCTTTTACGGATCAGCCAGAAATTGTGGTTCCTACTTGCAGAATTTAATTCGAATGAAAAACAGGATTTTTCAGCGTAGATTGTACGCCCCACTCCTAAAATTGAGTGTCTATGGTATTTTTTCATATTGGGAAATCCTGATTTTTGAGTGCTAAATCCTGATTTCATAATTTTTCCAAAACCTGATTTTTTGCGGCGAAAAATTAGGCGAATGTAACTTCACAAAAATAGCTTGATAAAAATCCGATTGGACGACCGACTTTTCTCAAATCCTGATTTTACGTTCGATTTTCCTCAAATCCTGATGAAATCGGGATTGAATTCTGATTGACCTCAAATCCTGATAGAATCGGGAAAATCCTAGTGCTAAACACCCTGCTGAAATTTCAGATTCTTCAAATCTTTTACTGTTTCGTGAAAATTCATAAAATATTTTTACATTTCATACAATATTTTCTGAGTTTCTACTATTTTACGCCTGAAACGACGACGCATACCCGATGAATAATCCTTAATCCATCTCCAAAACTTCTGTATCTGTGAAAGAGCGGCGCGGCGGTGAAAGGTTGCGCTATTCGCACACTTTCCGAGACTAGGACACGTGCCTCACCTACTTACGAATTCACTCTCTACTCACGACAGTTGTGGACATAGTGAGAAAATCGAGCATAGGGATATTGTACGGATTCCGTGTCACCGCGACCCCAGGCCAGTGTGAGTTAAACATGCTAAATACCCTAAGCCTCATCCGAGGGACGCGTGGAGCAAAATAGCGTTTCCCCGTCCCTGCCACGAATCGGAACGCTGTTTGCCGAATGGGGTATGGCCAGAGAATCTTTACGGGGTTGAAATGTAATTTTTTGTGTGTAAAATTTCATGAAAAAACCAAAAAATGGAGAATTTGCATGCAACTTTCTTATTACTTCATCGGAAAGTGCTTGAATAAGAGCTGATCTCACAGTATTTTTAATAATTTTTTTCTGATACACTGGAAAAAAAAAACACATTGGATCTAGAGTCCAGACTCTTGAAAACATTGACAAGAAAAAATACTCTTGATTCAATCGGATTTTTGCTTGAATCAAAACGATATCCGCTTAAATTAAGAGGCTTGGTTCTTGATTCAAGCTAGATTCTGATTGAATCAAGAGTACTTTCTCTTGTCGATGTTTTTAGGAGTCTGGACTCTGGATCCAAGGTGTTTTTTTTTTTTTTTTTTTTTTTTTTTCAGTGTATGGGAAGTAGTATTAAAATAGATTTAAACGTGAGGAAATGCACCGCCCAAAGACGTCATCTGGCGGTATTTCCCATTTGAACACACGTATTTTAGCAGATTAGATAATTTTGTCATATCTTCTCCAATAATACTTCAATTCATGAGCCAAGGGTATCTTCGTGTTCAGTCTACTCAGCAGTTTCCATTAAAACACGGAATTCATCAAATTTCAGACACCTGCAAATTTTCTATTCATTAAGAGTTCAAAAAAGCACTTCTAAGATTTATTTTATTTGGTCAATGGAAGGTACTCCATTTCTATGATGATTTAAATATTCAAATTGTAGTTTCCTCTACGAAAGGACGTAACTATATTTCGATGTTGTCAATTTTCCCCTCACAAATTGCAATTTCACCGGGGGGTATTGCTGACTACAAATACCACCGATTTTTTTCTGATCCAACGCAAAAATCAGACAAATTTTGAACAAAATTTGCATAGATGCATTCTTGTAAAAATTGAATTGTTTGGGTCAATTTTGCAGCCTTGGAATGGAATTATCTTCCTCCGTTCGGGAAACGACAAAATATGCCATTCAAGAGGTCAATCATGGCGGCTCAGGTGCAATAACAAGAACCTTGATAACAATAGGTACTTAAAATGTCCGCCAAATTTGAAAACGAAATTGTCTCTAAGCGGTAGAAGAGGAGGTTCCCGGTTCCTTGGACAGATTCCATGATTTTTTCCTGAAATTTTTCCATTCATTTTCGATTCGATTTCATTTTGATGAAACCCGATTCATCACGATTATTTCCCGATTCTCGACGCTATATTTCAAGGAGAGAAGAAGTTAATCAGAACCTGACCAATGAAAAGCAGAGAGTCGAGTTGACATAGCCACGCGTGGCCCGAAGCCGAGTTCAGCCAATCAGCGAACGCCGTTTCCCTCGCCTGGCTACGGCATCAGAGCCTGTCAATAATACTGTTTAATTTGGTGTTTTAAAAAAACTGAAAAAATTTTGAAGTACTTAGTTCACTCCGTACTTTCAGAAAATGAATTTCAAAAAAGTGGGCGTCACTGACCCATATTTGGTGGCCTGTATATTTGATTATTTCCGTTTTAGTTGCAGATATTTCGTGTCCTCCTCGTTCGTAAGCAGGTGCAATACATTATAAATACTTACTGCTCTTCCCCACGAAGTAAAAAATACGCACGGAAATCAACGCTCAAAGGCGTTCAATGATAACTCATAATCCTAACCTTTGCAAAAACTCGCCTAGCTAATTGCTCACACCTACATTCATCTCATTTCATTAAACGCTCAACAGGTTGCCTATCAATTATTATTAGGCGAAAAGTAGCGTTGTCCCCCGAATTTAAGTTTTGCCTCACCCCCAATTACATCCTTTCGATTGTTAGAGTGAGGTTTCGGAAATGTATCGTTGTTGCGAGCGATTCATATAGATTTGATGGCAGGTAATCTAGCTCACTACTAGAAATAAAACATAGGATGTTTACTATTCTGAACGGACGGACATCAATGACCTAAAATACTGTCGTTTTTAGTTACAAAACATTATTTTTTTAAAGAAAAATTTAAAAAAAAATCCGCGTGTTAAAAGCAGGGTACGGAATTTCATTTAATATTTTTGCAACTGGTAAAAAATAAGCCTGATCGTATGCATGAAAAATGCATTTAGTCCTCCCATAGAAATTATTGGTTATAACTATCCAAAGGGTTTCTACTTCTTATCGAGTTTAAGTTATTATTTCACTGATCATTGATAGGAAAAGATACATGCGGAGAAAAACAAGTTGATATAAACCCGCATGATATGTAAAAATAACCGTTTGATTGAATACGCAAACTCATACTGAAAGGAGTAAGCAGCCATGCTAAGGAAGAACGCCGTATGAGCCTTCAGGCGTTGTCAAATTCCCTTCGATAAAATGCAAATTCGTTGAAAAAGATGTGATTAATATTCTTCCAATTTTCAAGACAATTTAGTACGCAAATTAATCTAAAACGTCTGAAAATTCCAAGGCAAAATATGCACGAATGTTTTCAAAAATACACGTTTTATCAGGGGAAATTTGGCAACTCTCGGATGTTCATACGGCGTTCTTCCTCAGCATACGGCAGTAAGGGAATCTGTACTTAAATCCGTCGATCAAACAGTCTCCGGGAATGAGGCATTAGCCATTGATAGAAATTCCGGATAATCACCATTGCGCGAGAAAGATAATTCACGAGCGTTGATTGAAGCGGGGAAAAATTCGATCGATCAACGCGCCGATTGACGCCAAATGGCAAAAAGTGTTTTCGCGTCGCTTGCGTTACATCGCCGTGGATGGACTTGGGAGTGCTGTCGTCTCACTTACAAGGTCCCGTCGAATAATTACGTGCCCGCGTTGCTACTCAGGTAACGAGATCTTGTCGACAGGCGAATTACTTAGCTTCACGCTCTAATTTTAATGGAAGGTAGATGCGTTTACAAAGTACACCGTTCTGACTTCTGAGGTGTAGCTTTTGATCGCTCTGCAAGTCTTTCAAGTTTGTATCGAAGCAATCGTGATTGAATCATTTCAAAGATTAAAAGCGAGCTGCAATTCCCACTAAAAGCTACACAGGAAAAAAAAAACCCATTGGATCTAGAGTCCAGGCTCTTATAAACATCGAAAAGAAAAAGTCCTCTTGATTCAATCAGAATCTAGCTTAAATCAAGAACCAAACCTCTTAATTAAAGCGGATTTCGTTTTGATTCAAGCAAAAATCCAATTGAATCAAGAGTATTTTTTCTCGTCAATGTTTTCAAGAGTCTGGACTCTAGGTCCGACGTGTTTTTGTGTACTAGCACTGCCTAGCAAGTAAACGACCGGAAAAAGTTATCAGTTTCTACTTGGGTACCAAAATATATTCCTTTAATGCGAAAATGACCCTCTAAGTGGACCGCGTGTAACAGAAAGGAACCAAGCCACATCAGCTACGGCCCAATTTAAGTGGCCGATTTAATTTTTTACGAGACAACGTTTGTACGGATTCTTTCGAACATTGTGCGGAATTTTCTTCATACTATGCAGAAAATTTACTGAAATTTTCACGAAAATCCGCACAACCGTTTACATGGAAAAACTTAAATTGCCCAGTTAAATTTGGCAATAGCTGATGGGGCTTGGTTCCTTTCTGTTTAACGTATTGTATTATTTAAACCGTTGCCCATTTACATTGAGATAAGACAATCTAGCCTTGCACTGCTAATACAATACCACGCAGCAAAATCAGTCGGAACAGGATACCTCCAAAGAGATTGTTTGTAAAGACATTCAGACATTAGAAAAAATGAGTTGATTCAAAATTAAGAGATCTCCATGTCTGAGATGTCCATAGAGTACAATAGAGTCGCAATGTACTGACGCGCCGATGAAGCCAATCCATGAACGGGCCTTTCCGAGCCGCGTGTGCTCTGAAAAGTGTGAACCAAGTGTGAACCCGACGGCATTTATTATCATGGTGGCTTATGGAGAGATCAAGAACTGCATGTGTTTTTTTGACATTTTATAATTCAATCAGCATTAATTTGTGCAAATTTTCCTATTAAAAGGTAATCGAAGCCATAATGAATCCATTGATGTATATTACTCCTGGATAATATTCATATAGGGATTTAATTTCTGACTTATACCAAGTGTGAACCAACCGGCATTACTTATCACGGTGGCTCACGGTAAAAGCAACGACTGCCTGTGTTTTTTCGACATTTTTTAATTCAATCGATATTAATTTGTGCAAATTTTGCTATAATTAGATAGTCAAAGCCATAATGAATCAATTGATGTATATTACTCCTGGATAATATTCATATAGGGATTTAATTTCTGACTTATACCAAGTGTGAACCAACCAGCATTTTTTAACACGGTGACTTATGGAGAAATCAACGACTGCTTGTGTTTTTTCGACTTTTTTTAATTCCATCGGTATTAATTTGTGCAAATTTCGCTATAATTAGATATTCAAAGCCATAATGAATCCATTAATGTATGTTACTACTGGATAATATTCATATATGGACTCAATTTCAGACTTATTACCGGCCTACTTAGCTGGTTCGATGAATGTGGACCTGACCTAGTACACGACGTGTTTCTACCTGTTTGTTTGTTGTGGTTTGTCTTGAACGCTAGGACAGAGATGTTCTGGTGCTTTGGTAAACTTCGTTCGAATTTTTCCGCAAAAATTGTGTTTTAATTACTTTGTGTTTAATTCTTTTGAAGGTACAACCGTCTATGCATCAGATCAATGATTCTATTACATAATAATTTCGACTGTCTTTGCAGGGTATGAAATCGGTAATTAAGGCTGTGATAAAGCAAGGACCCCCATCCCAAAGAACTTTGACTACACGAGCAATGGCGCCAAAGGATGGATGGTTGAAAAATTCCTTGCATTGGATGACCAAATAGACGAATTGCACAATATTGTCATATCGTATCACACATTTGTATACGATTCCGACGATGTAGGAGTAGAAAGAACCACGAAGGCTGGCCATCCCAGCAATGGTAATCTGTTGTGTTCGAAATTGCAGTTCCCGCAGCTCTAGAAAGAAAACTCAAGACGGAGTGTCTCTTCACCGGTGAGTATAACGATTTCAATTACTGTCTCGCTATATCAATAATATTCTATTGACATCACTTCATTTGTTACTCTGGAGCCTTATTATGCACTAAGAATGCTTTGTCTATCCATAGCACTGAGGAAATATTTCAACCTCTGATTAAGATATTGTCAATCCTACCAGCAAACCTGATACATACCCTTATCAGTGTTTCAAACTTTACTGAAGTAGATTTCCCTCTAGCACCCTCAGCTTTCCTCGTGATTAAAACGATGAAGGTGCAATATTGTTCCATATTCAATGAAATGCGAAAATTAATACAGCCTCATCTCAAAGTAATTGAGTCCAGCTAGATGTGGACATGTTCGCAACTTTAAGTACTTAAGTAAAGTTTTGTACGCTCCTCAGAACATTCTTCAGAGTATACAACACTGGAAATCTTATCTCTCAGACCTTAAAAGTTATATCACTCTCAGTTTACGGAATAAATTAATTGTATCTGAATCTTTCAAACAGATCAGCCTCGAAGTCCTGATTGAAACTAGGCTTAAGAGGTTGAAATGAAAACATGAAGTTACAAGTTGCCTTCAGCCGATGTATTCTGTCATTGTTCATTACGCCCACGAGCATCATATTCATCAGCTGCTGCAAAGCTGCAGTCACATTTTTCTTTGTTGCATGTTCGGGTTTAAATCTGTGATATCTCTCTGACTGAGCACCACCATTTTCTATACGCGTCAAAAAGTTCTGAGTGATAGGGACTGATCAGAGAGGGAAACTTCTGTTCAAATTATCTGTCAACCGATTTCCAGAAACAGCTTGCATCAATTGATATCAGTAGGTGTCATAGATATTTATAACTCTTATTTCACTAGTCTCTACAGGTTGGCAGTCAGTTTACTTCCACAGCGTTTTGGGATTGATCAATTGATGGATTATGCTTACCTTGGCAAGTTCAAGATAAGCCAGCAGCAGGTTATTTTTCCAAAATGCTATCAATTATTTTTGTAACCAAACAGGGCGAATAATCTTTGATTTAAATCAATTAATAGGGGGGTGAATAATCTATACATGTATTGCTCGATGAGCTTTTTGCAACCACCTAGTATTTACTTTAAGTACTTACTTTTGTTTAATGAGAACAAAAATAATCTACTTATCCTGCTTGCATGTCAATCGTTAAAATTTGATTTGACTTGTTGCAGACTGCAGCCCATCCTCAGTGGGACAATGAGGATGGGTCACTGTTTGAATGCTTCTGCCTATGTATATTTCAATAATTGACGTGTGAGTTTGATTATTTTTACTGATTTTAATTTTTCTTGTACGCTTCGTTCGCTCTGATTCAGCTCGTTTTTTTTTCACCGCATTAAAAAAAAATTACTTAAACCTTAAAGGCCAAGAAACAATTATTTCTTGCTAGATATGTGGTAGGTATACACAACCTGGAATATTTGGTAGTGTGAAAGTAAATGCTGTAGCTAATGTTCATTTGTAATGAAAAGTTGAGGCATTTACTGTCTTAAAGGACTGTTGATGTGTAACTGAGTGAGATAGGTATTTCAGATATTCAAGAATAGTAACCTGGATCCTCTTTGGAGGATGATCAAAAACAATATCCCCCTAATTAGATATACATGTCAGAAAGTTTCAAAGTAAAGTGAAGTGTACCTATGCAGAAGGTAATACAATTTTCAATCGCCTGCTGATACCCTCAAACTTTGTTGATCAAGAGCATCTCCATTTCATCATCAGCATTCATTATCATTCTATCTTTTCTTAACAGAAGGCTTTCATTGTTAACCGAGAACTCACAATTACCATTCCCTGATATATTTTTGCAATGAATTACTTTCATTGAATGTTTTTGTTTTATTTTCAGATTTCCGAAAGAGAGGAAATGAAGGAGTGCATGGATCAAAAAGATAGGCTATCCTAGATGGAAGGCATCTGATCGCACTTATTATTTGCTCGCTGCACTTCGAAGAATCTTGTTTCCGCAGAACGAGAAAAAACAGAATTTGGTTAGAGAAAACGACACTACCCTCAAAATTCCACTGCTCCTCAAAGGAATATGTGGTAAGCTCCTGTTTCCATTTAATTTTTAACTTAAAGCACACATAAGTTAAATGTAATCCTGCAGAACTATCTCAAAGTTTTCAAGAACTAGTTTGAAGGCACCTGTGCAGTCAAAGAATACATACATAGAAAGATAACTTATTAAGTAAGTAATGTCTACTCTAAAAATTGTCTGTACTGGTAACTGGTCTTCAGTGCCTACGTAAGTCGTTTGAAAATGGTTTTGATAAAGCAACCACAGTTATTTTTCTGCTAGGTATATTAATTTAAATAAACGAAGTCTGCAAAGAATGTGATTCGCAGGTATCTAAAAAATCTCCTAAGTCAGGAACCGGAGAGAATTTAACAGAGCAGAAGCAGCTCAACCTTAATGTTTTCAAAATTGTGCAACTATCCGAGCGCTCAGTAACAAATTTTATACATTCTGGGTTCCTTTAGTATGAGCAATTGTTTGACAGGAAAGCCTCTAGGAACTCCCTGTAATTAATTATTTCGGACATTTGAGGCATTTTTCTGTAGTGATAATCGAAATCCAATTTTCTGACTATGGACAATACTTCTCCTGTAGACATTCACATTTTAGGTGTGACTGGACAGTATCGACAGTTTCTATTTTTTCAAAAAATGAGCACAGAGAGCCTTTTCTAGATTGTAAGGTCAATGTGGAACTCAAGGAACACTGTGCTTAACTAGGAACTCTTGCACAAGGCACAAGGAATGGACTGGAATGAAGTTATGTCGAGTCATCTAGTCCACATTTTTCAGTGAAAATTATGTAGGTTTGGTTTTTGGGATGTTTGGCTCGGCATCTAGCTTTCGCACAGTTAATAAACTGTCTTGGGTAATTAATAGCTGCTCCAACCTTATTTTGTTCTTGGGAGAATATGGAAGCTCCAAATTTTCATCTTCATTACAATCCGAGAAAATAAAAAATTATTGATGCTCACCAGATGAACCTGACATCAAGTGTCATTTAAAAATATTCGGTTTAAAATTTATGAGAAGATTAGGATGTTAATTTACTGTCTGTTCTCAATGAATAGGTACAAATTTAGGGCTTCTACGTGATGGTTTTTGTTCCTGAACAACTTGGACCTCAACCTGGAATATAAAAATGATGACCCACCATGTGCGGTATATAAATCAATAATGCTCTGTTTAGCACTTTGTGTTAGAGTTTGCAGCTTGTCTGTAGCATAATTATGCTTAGTTTTTATTCGATTTATATGCGCTACAAAGGGTATGTCGAGGATAATATAAACTTTGGGGGAATAATGTGATATCGACCAAAGCAGGGTCTATTACAGCTCTGAAAGCAGTTTGCGGCGTCAAGATTCTTAAAGGATATAGATCATGAAGACCTTTAAAAGAGAGGGAGGGGGGAAGTGGGGGTTAATTACCCACCCCAGGACGCATCCTGATACAAATGCTGTCACACTCAGCTGTCGCTTTGACGTAGAGTAAGTTGCTAGTTGCTAGTGCCACGCCGGGAGCAGATTACCCTACCGTTACGTTACTTACTCCGAAATGCGGCTTGCTCTCTCGTGTTCACTTAATCTACCCTGTGTCTTTGATTTGGAGCGTTTGTTCTGCCAGGAGGTTAATGATTGTGATGGTGTCAGACAAAGTGGGTTTTAAGGTGAAAATTCACATAATGGACTACAAGATAAGGTACGATTTTGAGCATTCTGATACATGTTTTTTAACCAAAATATCACGTAAAACACAATGCACACATTGAAAATTACCGAAATTACCTCCTTACGAAGATATTTAATGATTCTTGATGCGTGAATTGAAACCACCCGCTCATGAAAATTCAATGCTGTACGTGATTCACATCGCGCGCTAAACGTTATCATGACAGTCTCTACGATATACAAATCTGCCAACTTCAATCTTGACGCTTTGGCTCAGCTATAGCAAATTGCTTATAGTTTGAACAACACATGGTGGGACATGAACATTGCTCGACTGAGAAGCTTGCTGAAACCGTTGTAGTGCCTGATTTGATTCACGTAGAGCTTTGAGTTTCTTGTCAGCGGGCAGTTCAAATTCCTCGTAACCAATGTGAAATAAAAACGTTAATATTTTCGTTAGAAGTTTGTTTAAGTAATTTTCGTTGTGCGAATCGTGCTCTACGTGCAATTCTGACTGGGAAACATGTATCAGAATGCTTAAATTCGTACCTTGTCTCCATTTGCGCAGAAAACCCACGATTTTGTGTGAAAAACATAGATACTTGGTTCTTAAAGCGAATTTTATTTAAAGTTTCGAACCTCTTTGGGGAATAGTTCTGTCCTGGTTTGTCTCATCAATCACCAACACGAGCGGACACCGTTGTTACCAGATTCGACCGATCGGATCCGTTGGTTTTCGAAAGGTCGAACCTTTTTTAGAACCATCTCGGGAGGTGGTACCAAAATCACGCACCAACGTTGCGATTCGTTAGTCACCGAATCGGAAGTTCCGAACTCAAATAGAATTGCAGCTTGGAAGTTCGGGCACATAAAGTAGTACTGAACCTCTAAATAAAATTCGCTACATTAGGGACATTTTTTACAGCAGGGGCCGAATTTTGTCGGTCCTTCCACCGTACTTAAATATACTCAGGACGAGTCTCGGCTGCACTTAAGTCCGGCTTAGCACTTCTGATTGGCTGGTGGTGTGGTTTGGACTCATCGATGGATAATGTGAGAGAGTCATTTCAATGTGAAAGAGCCGACAAGATTCGGTCCCTGGACGCGTTTAGCAGAAAGGAACCAAGCCACATCAGCTACTGCCCAATTGAACTGGGCAGTTTGATTTTTTACAAAAGAACGCTTAAATGCGAATTCCTTTGAAATTGTTGTGGGATTTGCATCGTACTAGCAGAAAATTCACTGAAATTAACGCAGATATCCGCACTACCATTTTCATGTAAAAAATTGAAGTGCCCAATTAAATTTGGCGATCGCTGATAGGGCTTAGTTACTCCTTGCTTAACGCGGTCCGATTGTGATTATTTTAAAAATAAATTCAAATAGTAGAATATTACGCGTGAATAGTTCTTCGATAAAATCGTGATACATCACTTAAAATCAATTATTCTTAATGGCACTTCAAGGAGAAGGGAAGTCAAAAATAAAACATTTTCGGTGAGACTGACCAGCGACCCCTCTCAGAACCCCCAACTTTCACTTTCTTCCGTTGTAGGTCCTTCAAATCCGCCAGCCGCCCTCGCTTTGGAGGATGTACACATCGCGAACTTGGACTAACCTGCAGGAACGTTCTGTGAGATGAGAACATAAACACATATTTCATAGGGAGAGGGCTAAGGGAATTTTTCGGCTTCTTAGGCGGGTTGAGGGGCCTTCCTTCTTCCTCCAAGAGGAGGTATAAAAGGCGTCCGCGGGAAAATTTCGACAAATAGAACCGCCTTAAAGCATTTTTGGCTGCTGAGGGGAATGGACCGAAAGACAATGGATCAGTGGGTCAAGATACGAATTTGAGCGTTCAAATACATGTTCCAAATCCAAATGTTACGTCTATAAATACGTAATAAATAAAAATGGGGGGAAATCTAACGACAATCAAGTATTCATTTACGAGGGTTTTCCTTACTAAAGCAGTACTGGTCCATTAAAAAGTGACGTATAAACAAACACTAAAAAAAACTACGGCCGTGGAAAGCGATACTAACGGGATATAGAGACATACCGTCCACGTTCCAGGCTCAGGGGACAGAAGATCCGGTCGTTGCACCCGGAGCAGTCGAAGCTACGGCACCAGCACCCGGATACTTCTGGCCTCTGAGCCCGGGACGGACGGCATGTCTGTCTGTATAGGCCGACTAAGGTTGCCAAAAAAATTAGAAAATGAAGTTTCCTGATATTCCCCTGATTTCCCTGACACATTAGAGTAAAATTTCCTGAGAATTGAGAATGTCATGCGGCCCACAAGACATACTTTGAATTAATTTCCAGGCAAAATGTGTTGTTCTAGACGTCAAATTCATTATAGAAAGCGAATAAAAATAAAATAAAATTATATCCTCGACTTTCTCGACATTTTCCCGGACATTTCCAGGTTACCTTGACATTTCCCGGTTTCCCTGACGGTGGCAACCCTGCGTAACTGGTTTCTCAGCGAAAAAGCGCGATACCAAACGGAAAATCCATGATTTAAAACAACTTTTACCATAGTAGGTATGAATCTATGATTAACTCCTCAGATTTCTGAACGTTGCCCAAGATAAACACCCAAGCAATTAACTGTGAAATTTAACTGATTTAGCCGCTACTTGGGGGAACCAATATGTAAATATTATAGGAACTTCTAACACTATTAGCATGTACATTATACAGGCCTTCGGCCATAATTCTGTCCTATTATGGTTCCACAATGTAAAATAAATAATAAATAATTCGTTTAATTGAAGAAAAAAAAAAAAAAAAAAAAAAAAAAAAAAAAAAAAAAAAAACTGATTTAGCCGACCAGGAACAGAATCAACTTTTACACCGAATGCCGGAACAGTTCCTGAAAAACGGTTCCTGGAGACCTCACCTGAATTCTGGACGCCGTCCTGGAACTCGGTCAGCTCGAGGAGGGCGGTGGGGTCCCCGTCCTGGATGTCCTGCGAGCTGTACGACTTGCTCACTCCGAGATCGTACTTGGCCTTGGTCACTTTGAACCGCTCCATGGCGGGACGACGACGGCGGGATCGACGCCTGCTACGCCCGGGTCCGGGGCCCGGAGCTCCGGATCCTGCACTGCTTCACTCACACACACGCGCGGGCGGGCCGCGACGGCGAGGCGGGAAAGACTCGGGAGCGCGGGCGAATTTCGCGAGAGCACATGAGACGAGATGGGACGCGGAACGCACGCCAGGAGCCACCGAGAGTCGCAACGCCACTGATGAGTGAGGTGCCGAGAGCGAGAACCCGGGTGCGGCGGGGGGGGGGGGGGGGGGGGCTTTCTGCGAGAGCCGCCACGACCGCGCTTCTGGATTCGCCGCTCCTCCTATCCCGCAGGTGCCCGGACCCCGGAGTTCCCGCCAATTTCCAGACGCCCTGGCGCCCAACCTCCCGTCCAGCGGGCCGATTATTGAAATTGATTGACAAAGCTATAGACAAAGAAGACATAGCGATGGTAAAACTACCAAACCACGTATCTCGGTTTGCGACGTCGCAGACTTCCTGTCATACTTTATTTTTTAAATGAAAGACTACTTAACATTCAGTCTTGAAAATTTCTGTGATTTTTTCTCTTTGTGCGGAGAAAATTCCGTGAAAATTTTAAGGAATGATATTGATTTGGTCTACTTCAAAAGAATAAAATGTGAGCGTAGATTTTTAAACACCGCAAACGAGATACGTGGTTTGGTAGTTTCACCGTCGATAGGGGGTATAAAGCAATCCTATTGGTTGAAATGGGTGGCTCTCATAGACTAAGGGGGAAAATGATAGACTAACTGTCGGGTCTCTCGTGGGTTGCCGTTAGTTAGTCTATTACCAACCTCCTTTGTCCATTGCAACCACCCGCTTTCACCAATAGGATCTCTCCATAACTCTTTTGTCTCCGTTGTCTATAGCTTTATCGATCAATTTCAATAATCAGCCCGCAGATTAGGATACCTTCATAAACAGAGTATGGTCATTTCTGTGCCAATTTTTCATTGGTCGCGAGTAGAGTACCTAGAAAACCGGGAAACAATGCTAAAATGTACACAATTGATAAACACCGAGACGTTTCGACTCACATTTGAGTCATTTTTAGTCGGAAATACAATAAAAATTTAAAAAAATCGATGAAAACTTGAGCCCCTACATGGTGGTGGCCTGGATCCGAGAAAAAGAGGAAAAAACCCGTACAATGCCGTGCTAAGGAAGAACGCCGTAAGAGCATCCGAGTGTTCCCAAATTTCTCCTCTTGAAACATTGATTTTTGAGGCAAATAATGAAAATTTCTACCTGGAACTCTCTGATATTTTAGATCACAACGCGAAGAAAATTTCCTGAAAAATCGGAGGGAAAATTTTCACAAGTTTTCGCTTTGGTAAGCTTCTTCATCGAGCAATGCCCCCCTTTTTTTTTACGTTCAAAGTGTTAGTTACATGCAACAGCTGAGCTGAAGCACTGAGATCCAGATTTCCGAAACTCCATACCGCAGCGACTGTTTCGGCGACGTTTAACGCGCAATTTGACTCACGTAGACTTTTGCTTTTCGTGAGCAGGTGGTTTGATTTTACGCGTCAGGAAACAATAAATATTTTGGTTAATAGTTAGTTTCAGTGATTATCGTTCTTTTTCGAATCGTGTTTCACGTGAAAGTTTGATGATGTAATATTTATTAGAATGCTAAAATTCGTAGCTTATTTCCTGGTCCATTGCAAATGAAATTCTCTGGAAATTCGGGAGGAAAAGTACACGAGTTTCCCTGAGATTTCTTACTTTATCGAGAGAAATTTTTCAACGTCTGAGGGCTTATCCGGCGATTTTCCTCTGCACAGCAGTATCTTTGTGTCGATGAGATTTCTGCAATATCCCAATGGATATGATCTGATTAAGTTCCTAAACCCAATCAACCGCGATTTGACCAAGGACTCAGGGTCGGACTGCCTCGCATCTGAGGGCTTAAACCCTTGGCTGGTTAAAGGGGCGTAATGCGATATTTCCTGATAGGGCATCTACCCTACGTGTCCCTACGTGGAGAGGGGTTCAGAGACGTTTGGCAAAGCAGCGCAAGTTTACGCTATTTTCAGGTTCAACGTTTATTAATCGTATAGAGTAAAAACTGCAAAAGTGAACGTATTGAAGTAACCGATAGACTCTTGAAATTAAAGAAAATATAAAAAGTGAAAGCCTTTGGACGCATCCAAACACCATTGTTTCCACAAGAACCTACCCAAAGCTGCGGTTAACACGAGTTTCAGACGTGGGTCTGCAAATCGACCCTTAAAAAGAATGAGGCAAAAACCTGAAGAAAGAAGGAAGAACGAGTATCAACACAGCTGAAGACAGAAAAGACGTATTCGGGCCTTTTTTTTTTTAACTTTCTTCCCGAATCTGAGCGACACCTCATTTACTGCATATACCACAGAGCATTGAGCTCACGTTTCGCGGCATCGCGCCTTCAATTTTTTAGATGCAGCACGGACGTCCATCAAGTACGAATAGTTGTATCTCTGCGCCGTCGTAACCGCGCATCCTTTCCCTCTTCCTATTTCCATGTGTGTTTGTTTCTATTTGTCTTATTCGTGATGGTGCCTCAAGCACTACGTGAGTAACACTGCCGAAGGTAGGAGAGATGTCTTCGGGCCTCTTTTTTAACTTTTCTCCTGAATCTGAGCGACACCTCATTGACAGCATACAGCAAAGTATTGTGAGCTCACGCTTCGCGGCATCGCGCCTTCAATTTTTCAGATGCAGCACGGACGTCCATCAAGTACGAATAGTTGTATCTCTGCGCCGTCGGAAACGCACATCCTTTTCCTCCCTCTATTTCCATATTGTGTTCGTTTCCATCTGCCTTAGTCGTAACAGTTCTTCAAACTAATAGCATAGAGGAGAGCAATAGAGAGCATTGTTAGTTCACGACTCACGCCATCGCGTCTTACATTTTTCATATATATGCGATGTGGACATCCATCTTGCGCAAATAGTTGTAACGCGTTTACATATTAGACGTCTCTTATTTTTGAATTTCGAGATAAATTAAGGTTAAGTTTGCCCGAGACATGCTATCGTATGTCCAAATTAAAAGTCATTTAGAAAAGGAAGAAATATGTTTCAAAGTCTCTCAAGAGTCTATAAAGGGTGCTCATGTGTAAAAATCAAACCAAAATCAAACGGTGATTAACCGTGAATCACCGCTTTTATGGGAGTTACACATAGCGAATGAAGGAGGGGGACGATAAAGCGCCTGTATATCGAAAAAAAGGTGAAAATTTCACAGAAAAAAGTGTTACTTCTTCCTAAGGCCGCATTCATCCATTTTAGTACCAAGTTCAAGCAGTGCCTCTCAACCATCAAATGTTCCAATACGAATGATCTCTCCTGCAATGCTTTCGCCAGTGTACACAGTTGTTCTGCTAGAAGACTCCCTTAGAGATACCCCTCCCAATAGGAAGGAGCTTAGTGATCTTACTAAGCAAGGACTCTTGAAAGAGCCGGTCCCTCTCTCTAAGAACCTTTCCGCTGATGCTCTACATGCATGCGGTACTTCATAAATTGTTCATAGACCGCCTGTCAACTCCCCAGTTAACCATTTTTAAAAAAATAGGGGAGAAATTGGTCGCGCCTCCCCTTCCAAAAGGAGAAGAATTAGATGGGTCAAATTTTTCTTTTGTTTTCCACAGGAAAACTGTTTACTTGAGATCGCATAAGGCGATCTTCACAAATATAAATGGTGCCTCTGGATCTTCCGCTTTAAATTATATTGACTTACTCTCTTCAAGGGATGAGGAAGTGTCACCGTCCAAAAGATTGAATAATGTCAAAGATGTTTCCATGGTTAGTGATGGTGATGATTATCTGCAAGATGTGATTTATCATCTGGAGGGAGAAAGTCGCAGTGCCACCAATGAAATTAATGATCCTGATATGATAGACATTAGTGATGTCGTCATTGAGACATCAGGAGTCAGCCATCAGACATTCACAATGAAGTTCAACAACGAGGACGTGGAGAAATAGATGCCCAAAGATATAGAGATGTAGTTGCGCCAATTGGGGCAAAAGTGAATATTGGGCAAAACAGAACAATTAAAATTATAAGAGGTTGTGTGTTGCAATCTCTCCTAACGCCTTTGAAGACCAACTTCTCTGAAACAAAAGGAATTTTTTTCAAATTCCTTGATTGTTTCGGGCTTTAAGAGCCTGGAATTGACAACAGCGGCTTAAGTAAGGAGGTTTTTTCACTCGCCTTTGAAGAGGTGCACTGAAAAAAAAAATCTCGGTGTATTCACTAAGAAAAGGGTAAAATTACCAAGAATTCAGGGTTCTATTTGATCCCAGTTTTTTCTTGGTAAAATTACCATTTATGGAATTGGAAATTCTACCGAGATATCTCGGTAAAATTATTGAACTTTCTCGGTAATTTTACTGGACCTTGGTAAAAACGCCAATATTTTTTATCGACTGTGGTAGAATTACCGAGATTAAATGGCAAAGTTACCGGGAATTGATTACCGATAAAAGTGGTATTCTTACCTGAAAAAAAGTAAAAATACCGGTTTTTAGGTAAGCTTACCAGTCTGTCTTGGTAAAATTACCAATAATTGGTAAAAAACATGAGATGGTAAAGGTACCGACGGACCGTGGTAAAAACGTCGAGAATTTTTTTTCAGTGTGCGCTTGTCGCTTGTGTTCGAAGGTCCGCCATATGAAAGAACTCCAGCGATCGACTACGATTGCGAACGCAACCGGCATTATTTCTATGTAGGACTAATGATCGCCCTATCGATTGCACATCACTTACCCTTATGCCGAAGTTCTTTTCTCCTCAACTTTTTTCAGCTATTGTCAGTGGGAAATTTGAAAGAGAACCTGTTTTGTTTATGGGATGGACATCGATATTAAGAACCAAATAGCTGCTATTGAAAACAGCCGTAATTTACAAGAGCTACGAACAAGTGTCTATGATAGCCCTTTCATCGCCACACTGGGAGTTTCGATTGTGAAATCTTTTACTCATAAACGGAGCATAGTCAGAGGTATAAAGTATATCTCATAGATGTTTTTTTTTTTTTTTGTTCTTTTCTTCTCTCTTCAAGGAAAATGTACTACACGGGAACTGGCCTTGACAGTAATACTAATAATGAACTTAGCAGATGATCCTTAATGTAAAGTGTCCTGCAGCTTAATGATACTTTCAGCAAATAATTGATAAGCCAAACAGAAAAAGGTGCGGTAGAGATTGAATTTCACGGTAGTTCTTCTAAACTAATGAAAAAAGATAGAAGAATTGTAGTGTTCCAAGTGAAAATTACTTTTTTCATCTGAAAGTAGAAATGTTAATAATTATTTGTGTGTCTGTTTTGTTTAGGTGCATTAAACTTAGCTCTCAACACACGGCTGCAACCAACTCTCGCAGTTACTGGAGGGGCTGGCAGCTAGTGTTCTAGAAGTCATTCGAAGAGAACCTACAGTAATGAGGCAAGTGTTCGTGAGGGATGAAGAATTGCTGATAGCTTCAAAAGTGAAAGCCATTTTTAAGCTCGATTGGTCACGTTCATCAGTTGAAAAGACCTTGAAGCTCCAGTTTACTTGAACTTCATAAATTTTCTTGATAAAGTAGAAGGTTTGTAAAATTTTAAATTCTCTTGTTCTTGGACTTTCTGCTTGCAGTTACATTTGCCAGTTTTTTGATACCCCACCTCTTGGGCTGTTGGTAAAAAAAAAGTAAAAAAAATATCATTTGCAAAAGTTACCGTCACTTTTTCACATAAATCACAAACTGCCATACGATTGGCTTGTTATACTTGCTTATATTGGATGAAAACCATGCGTCCATTGCACATACATGTACAGTTCATGCAAAATTAAGGATTTTTTAATTTTTTGACATCCCCCCCCAATTTTTTTTTTTTTTTTTTTTTTTTTTTTTTTTTTTTTTTTAAGGATAACTAAACTGAAAAAATGAAATAGATCTAAAATTCATTTGCATTTTAAAAATGTCGAAATAATGCTTCAGAGAAGACTTTTCTTTATGTTGATTTGCCGGGAAACGCGAATCGGGTACATAACAATGTTGAAGAGCGGGGGGTGCAACATTGTCACGTTAAGGAAAATTCAATCAACAATGGATAAATATTCGGGGGGTAAGGAATTTTACATCAATAGGTACTTTCTAGGATGGAAAAGAGCATTTTTAAAGATAAAACTGCGGAACGGAAAATTTTTCAAAAAATCTCAAAAAGTAGGGGGAACCAAATTTTTTTCGAAACGGTCAACCTCGAAAAGATTCATAGAAGCTACATAATGGCGTCTCTGTAGATGCAAAATTGCTTAGCACGTGTTAAGGCTGCAATTACAGGTGTTTTTCAGGGCAAAAAATTGAGTTTTTCTGGGGCAAACACGTAGTCACGTAAAAAATTCAAATTTGGTCGAAAAAGCAGGCGGAATCAATTATTTTTGGATCGGTTGCCTTCCTAAGGATCTGTAGAAACGACTTAAAAGTGTCTCTGGAGGTGCCAAATGTCTCAGAATATTTTTCGAGGGGCTTTCCAGGGTTGTAATACAGTATTTTGAAGGAAACACGCAGGTACGAAAAAGATTCAAAATTCGTTCAAAAAGCAAGAAGAACCAACAATTTTTGGTTTAAAATCATTCTTAAGGATTCATAGAGACTACTTAAGCACGTTTTTGGAGGTGTCCCATGCCTCAAAAAAGTTTAAGACGACTGCACATTGATCGATGGCTAAACTTGCTAAATACCGTTATTTTAGCCACCGACTTAGAGACCTAATAAATTCGATTTCTCGAGAAAAAGCAAACCAAAGCACGAAATATTTCTACTGTAGCTTCCCAAGGATGTGTAGAAGCTCCCTAAAGGTGTCTCATTAGGTGACCTTTGGTGACTTTTTTTTTAAAATGAAAGTACGTGGGAAAAATCGGCATTTTTTCATGAAAAATAGGTACCCAACTTCTACATTGTGTAGAATGTATCAGAATACCTCGGAGACAAATTGTAATTAGTGCGTTACAATCCTCTTAGAGTCTTCTACAAAATGGTATAAGCAAGAATTCTGAGAGACCATTTCATGATTCAGGAGAGGCTCCGAACGCTTTGTTAGAAATAGCCACTTCACGGGTCAGAAAATACATATCAGACTATTCGCACAGTTTGTGACACTTTCAAAGTGACTAGAAATTTTTTGGAGGTATACTAAGTGTAGTTTATGACCCGTAGATACTATATTTATCAATTTTGACTCGAAAAAAAAATGTCGTCCAATTTCATAAATATCGATTTTTGAGCGCTCCCGAGCGGATTGGGACCATAGTGCAGCGCCAGAGGCCCCAGGGCCCGCAGGACCTTTCTCAGTACCTGCCTCAGTACCTGCCTTAGTACCTGCCTCAGTACCAGCGCAAGAGGCCCCAGGGCCCGCAACAGAGGTGACAAAGGTATTGATGATTCTTGACACATAATAGATTTCTTCTTCCAAACGGTGCTGTTCTAATGTTTGTTAAGAGATGCTTGATTCACTTGCTAGAGAGGTACTCCCTTGGTTTTGGATAATTTACTTAGCACTCCAAAAACATGTTTACTTTTTGACAATTTTCAAATGGCTGTAAAGAGTCACTTTTTTTTCTTGTACCCCTTTTTCAAATTTATTCAATAATTTCTCATTTTCTGTTAATTATTTCGTATGTAATTAATTCAATTTAATTGTTACTACATCTTCTTGAACGTGCGGGTAATATTTCTTGGATAATATTTTTCTTCGCGTTACATTGATAAGTTTTTGGGTTTTAGATTTGCAGCCTCGTAACTCGTTACAAGATCAGGCGCGTGCGGCCAGGATCAGGCGCAAAACTAAGCTTTTCCTTCGTTTTCGCGTGATACCACACACCTATTCTGGTTTTGGTATAGCTGCAAGCTTGATTTCAATACTTAAAGATGCGAACATATGATAACGCGAAAATACGCCATTTTTTTTTATCGATGCGAGCATAACATTTATAAACGTCAGTAACTTTGGATAGGCAAAAGGCTAAGATTCTCCTTCAATTCCACGTAATACCACATACCACATCCTACTCCGGAGTCCGGGGAGTTGCTCGCTTGGTTATATCTTGTTAAAAACTAAGGAAGTGCGCGAATCTCATTTCATTTGATTCCGCAAAAAGTACACAATATATTTCGGGCAGATTCTTTGAATCCTCAATAATTGCGCGTTACTCACCTTAAAATCGCGGGGAAAAACGCCATTTAACGAGCAATCGATAAAGATCACACAATTGTTAGCTTAATTTCGCGGAAAGTACAAGATTATTTTGTCAATGACATAACATTCATAAACGTCATAACTTTAGAAGGATAAAAGTTAAGATTCTCCTTCAATTTCACGGGATAGCACATATGTGCTAGTGAAGAACCTTCACCTTGTTACATAGGTGAGAGTGGGGGTATTTGGGTCACGGAGCTCAATGAGTCACGTGGGATATTTTCCCGCCTAATAGGGATTTTTCGGTTTTGCCGGCGTAGGAAGTTGGCAACACTTGTATTGTACCCAAAAAATGTGCAGTGACGTCATCGGCATTCTTTGTTTTTGTTTTGGAGCTTCATTAGCTGCGGAGCCGTCGAGCCGTCGTGAAAACGGCGATTTTTCTTCTGCGAACTTTGTGCACCTTGGTAGGTAAGTACTTACTTTGGATCTTTATTCTGTAAATTGTTATGAAAAGCAGACTTGTTTTCCTACATTTCGGCCATTTGAAACGTAGAAAAAAATAATTTTGAAATTTTCTCAGCATGATTTGAAAATCCGAACCTGCTTGGGGGCTAGATGAGTCACTTTTTTGGGGGTTAGATGAGTCACTCACCAAGTCAAAATTTCAACTGATTTTCTGAGGGTTCCTCCAAGAACCCTTCTGAGAGCTGTTAAGCTCCACTTTGACCACGGTTACAGTATAAGGAAAGCAGCTGTTCGTAAGAAGATTCCATTTGAGACATTACGAAGATGCATTAATCGTTTAACCAAAACTGGGGAGGCCCTTTGGCCCTTATGATCATCACAGGAAAGTATTTTCTTCACAGCATGAACAGGAATTATGTAAGTAACTCATTTTGTGCTCAAAAATGTGTTTCGGGGTATCGACTGTTGAGTGCCGCAAACTTGCTTATCAGTTAGCAGTGAGAAACTCATTCAGATATCCGAAATCCTGGGACAAACATGAGATGGCAGGACTTGACTGGCTTAGTGCTTTCAGGGCTCGGAATCCTGAGCTGAGCATTCGCAAACCAGAGAATTGCAGTTTTAACAGAGCGGTCTCATTTAATAAGACCAACGTGTCAAAATTTTACGATAACCTTGAGGTCATTCTTGCAAGAGATATTCGATTAAACAATCCCTGTAGAATTTTCAACCTTGATGAGACCGGTACAACCACAGTTCAAGAGGGCTCCGCCAAAGTGTTAGCGGAGAAAAATGTGAAACAAATTAGTCGAATTGTTAGCGCAGAACGTGGCACTCCGGTAACCACATGCTGTTTTGTTAATGCATCAGGAGAGAGTCTCCCACCTGCGATGGTCTTTCCTCGTGTCAAATTTTTGCCAAAAATGACAAACAATGCAGTTCCAAATACCCTTGGTCTAGCTGAGAAGTCAGGTTGGATGACGAAGGAGAACTTTGTCAAATTTTTCCAAATTTTTGGAATCCCAAATTTTTGGAAATTCGATTTCCAATTAGAGCGCTATTAAATCGATTTTTAGGTATGCCATAATAATTTACTGGGGAATTATTAATTTTGCATTATTTTCACCATGTGTTAAAATAGTTTATAATAATTAATCCGCAACGATGATAAATTAGGATTAGTTAAATCCATATATCGACGGTATAAGTCGGCAATCACATAACTCGGAAAACGCGATTTTTCAGGATCGGGAAAAAAACTCTCTACATTCCTCATCTTTGAAGGTAGAGAGGAAATAATTCTTAGAGACAGCAAGTATAAGATGCTTTATAGGACTCTATCATCATTTTGAATATTATGCTCGTCTATCTGGAGAAATGGCCGAAAAACCGCCCAGGTAGCAATAGTAACAGTTCAAAATTGCAATTTCACAACAGTTTTTACACTGTTACTTTTGTACACTTTTTCATCGAAAAATTTGCTCTAGTACAACAGTTGAAAAACCAACGGAAAAGAGAAGTCCTTTGCGACTATAATCACTGAACAATTTTTCTTACATACTTAAAAAATACCAGTGGAAAATTTATAATTTAGTCATGTTTTCTGAAAATATAACACAACTTTAACTAGTGTTATACACTGATCGAAAAAGAAACTATTATTGCAATAAAAACATACTTAGATTTGAAATAAAACGGCGGTTTAAAATTATCAATCAAAAGCACTTACTTAACAAAACTTTTTTAAAGAAAGAAAAGTAGAATAACATTTTGATAACTAAAAAAGTTTAAAAAAATTATTCTAATTTTTTTTTTTTTAAAGTTGATTTCATAAAACACAGAAGTAGACTATTTATGTTTTAAAAAAGCTATTTTACAAAACATAAAGTATTATACTGTACTAATGAGAAAAATTTAATCTAAATCAATAAAAAGATAAAAAAAAAAGACAATAAAAAACAAATTTAAATATCTCATTTGTTGCCATATTTTTGCAAAACACATTTTTATAAATAACCATGAAATATTAATTATTATTACATTATTTATTAAACAATATTAATGAGAAACTATTTTTAAATCATTGTTTCCTGAAAACCGGTGTAGCTTTAATTTTTGTCGAAAAAGAATCCATATAAGAAACTTTTATCACTATTTATCACTGATAAAGAAAATATAATTTAAATCGATAAAAAGATACAAGTGATAGTGATAAAATGACAGTTTAAATATCTGATTTATTGCAGTTTTTCTGCAAAACATTTTCTTTTAAACAGTTGTTAAATATAAATTAGTATTACATTATTTTTTTAAATACCATTGATGAGAAACTATTTTTAAATAATTGTTTCTTGAAATTTGGTGCAGCTTTAATGTTTGTCAAAATAGAATCCATGTAAGAAACTTTTATAACTATTTATCACTGACAAGGAAGATATGATTTAAATCGATAAAAGGATTCAAGTGATAGCGATAAAAAGACAGTTTAAATATCTGATTTATTGCAGTTTTTCTGCAAAACTTTTTAAATACCATTAATGAGAAACTATTTTTAAACAATTGTTTCTTGAAAATCGGTGCAGCTGTAATGTTTGTCAAAATAGAATCCATGTAAGAAACTTTTATGACTATTTATCACTGACAAGGAAGATATGATTTAAATCGATAAAAAGATTCAAGTGATAGCGATAAAAAGACAGTTTAAATATCTGATTTATTGCAGTTTTTCTGCAAAACATTTTATTTTAAATAGTTGTGAAATATAAATTAGTATTACATTATTTTTTAAATACCATTGATGAGAAACTATTTTTAAAAAATTGTTTCCTGAAAACCGGTGTACCTTTAATTTTTGTCGAAAAAGAATTCATATAAAAAACCTTTATCACTATTTATCACTGATAAAGAAAATATAATTTAAATCAATAAAAAGATACAAGTGATAACGATAAAAAGACAGTTTAAATATTTGATTTATTGCAATTTTTCTTCAATAAATTTTATTTTAAATAGTTGTGAACTATAAATTAGTATTACATTTTTTTTTAAACACCATTGATGAGAAACTATTTTAAAATAATTGTTTCCTGAAAACCGGTGTGGCTTTAATTTCTGTCAAAAAAGAATCCATATAAAAAACGTTTATGACTATTTAACGCTGATGAGGAAAGTATAAATGAAATCAATAAAAAGATACTAGAAATAGCAGTCAAAAGATTGTTTAAGTATTTGATTAATTGCAATTATGTTTCAAAAAAATACACACGGAAAAAAAAATGTGCGAGTTCAGCATCCTTGGGGTTTTTTAATCCGACAAGCTATTTTTCTGCTTCCGTAACTATCGAGACTGTTAATGCTGCAAGTCTTGGATGCTAATCTGACAATCTTAAAATATGGTCATTCTGCATTTTATAAGATATGCTTAAGTAACAGTTAGGATGTTAATTTGACATTTATTTTTGTTAGGTTAGCAAAATCGGTATGCTCGTACAACTTTAGTATTGTTTGCTTAGTTTACAAACCATATATGTTATCTCAACATCTTAAGACACTTAAAATAACTGTTGAGTTGTCAAGTTGACAATTATTATTTGTTGCGTTGACATTTATTTTTGTTAGGTTAGCAAAATCGGTATGCTCATATAACTTTAGTATTGTTTGCTTAGTTTACAAACTATGTATGTAATCTCAGCATCTAAAAACATTTAAAATAACTGTTGAGTTGTCAAGTAGACAATTATATGATTTGTTTCGTTGACAACTCAGAGTAATAAAATCTGCATTCCCACGGACGTTACGTCAACATTTTAAAATTGCCATAATGACATCGAAAGAAGCTGTTTTAGCATTGTTTCCGTATGTGCGCTTTATGCTCTAAGGTGCCAAGTTTCCATGCCAGGAATCCTGTTAGGAATTCAGTATAGGGATTCGCGCATTGCAGATGCATATAAAATCATGCCATCAAATTCACAGCGAAGATCATGTCCCATACCTAGTGTGCTTTTCTGATGTTAGCCTGACGTGGAGTCAGTGTGTTAATATGTTTCCTGCCATTCTCGTTCATAATTGAATCATGCATGGGTTCTTTCGAAATTTTTTTTATACATGATGAAAAGTCCCCGCCCCCCTATCTTTTTACCCAGGCCCCGCCACATACCATCTCGGGCCCTGGTACCAATTTTCTGGCCCGGGCCCCTAGCACAAGGGGGGGGGGGGGTCCGGGGGGCCTCCCCCGGAAAATTTTTGAAATTTTAAATCTATTTGGACGCATTATGAAGCTCTTATGATGGAGATTTTCCATCAATTTCTGCAGAATAATTACGCCTTTTTGTTTACTTTCAGCACCAAAAACTTTCGAATTGTTGCATTCAAAACATCTATAAATTTTTTTTTTTCAATTCTATGGGGAGCCGGCCCCCCCTGGACTCCCCTTTCGTACGTCTGTGGCAAGGGAGTTAAGCCATTGAAGTCGAGGATGCCCAGAAAGGAGCCTCTTAGCATCCGACAACGGAAGAAAATGAAACACAGTTACTAAAGATATCATTCTACATATACTCAAAATCTTGAAAATCTCTAAAAAAGTAAGAAAAATTTTATAGTGCCCTAGCGTGTTTTTGAAACTTTATTCACCTTTTGCGGAATTTTTAGGATAATTTTTTCACTTTTCCCTACGAGACAAGGGTTACACATGAATTCGTAATGGTTTGTCACCTGCGTCACGGGCCCCTCCAGGGCCCGGGCCCCGGTACCAAGGACCCAGTATCCCCCCCCCCCCCTTGTGGCGGGCCTGTTTTACCTAATCGAGATAGAGATTTGAAACTTGGAGGACGCTCCTATATCAAAGGGAGCTATTTTTTGACCCCCCCTAAAATTTTCCGGGACCCCCCCCCCCCTTAGATTTTCCGGAAGACCGCCCTTGGGGTGGGGGGGCAACGGACACCAACTTATTCTTTTACAGATCTAAAGACCCCCTTTGTGATACCTCGAAAGAGCATAAAAAAAGAAAATTTTTCGCGAAACCCGAAGACATTATTTTAAACCATCTCAAAATGGCCGCCGGTTAAAGTTCAAAATGGCCGAAAATTGACCAACTCGATTTTCGGCCGATGGATTCGCGCCTGAAACTCGTTAAATGCGTTTTTCTCGTGCCCAACTACCCCCAGATACCGAGTTTCAGGCGAATCAATCGGAAAAAAATAAGTTGGTCGATTTTCGGCCATTTTGAACGTAGCTTAACCGGCCACCGTTTTGAAAAATATTTTGTATTTTTCTGAAATTTATGAAATATCTCCGTAATAGGTATAACAAGCAATTCGGAACTTTCAAGATTCTTTTTTTCATGAAAATTGCAACCCTGCGTATAAGATATATTTTTTTTTAATTATTTTTTTTACGGATATTTAAGGAGCCAAGTGGTATCTCCCATGCTTAATACCCCAGCCCCAAATCACCATTGCCTGATAATATCAAAACCAAGTCACCTGGTCGGGAATCGAACCCGGGACCTCTTGATCGTAGAGCCAGCGCTACAACCACTACTCCACGGGAGCCAGCATCAGAGGTGGCAGATGCGCCTGCGCGCATGCGCTGCGACGTTGAACGATACCAACTTTGGTCATAACGCAGCAATTCCAAATTCTTATGTTATCGCTATAATTTCTCACGTGGTCTTTAAAATAATGAGGTTTGAACATCCTTTGTACGAAATAAAAAATTAACTACAGTTCATTTTCAAAAGCTCTCAGATTTTTAAAGGATCGTACATAATTAATTTCAATGCTTTAACCGTTTTGCATACTTTCAGCTTCAAGGATTTGCCAGACTGCTCTCTCATCTCGAATTGGCGGACTAGTCTCAAACCGAACCGCATCGCACCGCGTAACCGTTACATATTTTTATTTTCGCCGATTCCGTTTGTTTCGTAATTAATTGTGTTTAGTGCTTCATTTGTGCGTAGTGTGCGTGTGTTATTTTTTATTAATGCCCTCCAGAGCTGCAAAAATAGTTCAGCTCGCCAAGCTCAAGCAGTGTCTCAGTGAATGCGAAGCAGAAGATACCAACTTCGACTCCTCATCCTCATCGTCTGAATGCAGAAATACCTCCGGTATGGAGGACATTGTGTCTAGTCCGACTCAGATTCAGTTAAAAAGGAGAAAAGTGGCCACCTCTGTAAGTCCATTCTCTTATTCATCTTCCCTTCTTATGCACTGTACTTAAGTAATTTTGTTCTGCTCGGAGTATGTGAGAAGACTTCAGGCCTGCAATTTCTAGTTGGAATTGAGGGGCACATAGCTGATTTTGGGACTAACTATTTAACTCCTACTTAATTTGACGAGGCAATCCCATAAGCAAAGTAGAATTTTCGCTGATGATATTCATTTCAGCTAAATTGACAGTTGTTTCCTTTTCTGCCGACCAGCGGGCCGATTATTGAAATTTAAACCAGCCCGATAACACATTGAATTGCGATATATTGCACAGTTAAGATAGGGCTATGTCTTGCCGTAAGCGGTGACATAGAGTCGACATCATTTCAATAATCGCCCCGCAGTCCGCTTTGTCAGTAGACGTAAGTAAGTAGGTATATCATGCATGGTGGCCCTGTTGCCCTGGGCAAGGACCTGCGGCCCGATTATTGAAACTATATCAGCCTGACACGACAAGACATAGCCCTATCTTAACCATGCAATATATCGCAATTCGATGTCTTACCGGGCTGGTTTAAATTTCAATAATCGGTCCGCTGAGGAACAGTTTGCTGTTAATCGTGGCCCTGTTCCCCGGGCTTGGAACCAAGGAATAGATCGTATTCGATACATCAGACGGGTGAGATTGTATCGATATCAATTGGTTCAAAACATAAACATAGCCTCAAAAGTAAACTAAGAAATCTGAGAGAACGGGTCTTTTGTAACAGATTTTTTATTCTTCTGAGTACCAAATGCCAATGCAAAGTGAAATTGTCAGGAAATTTCTCATTTTCAGCTTTTCCAATTTAAATCCTTACAGTATGGTTTGAGGTTATGTTCTATTGTTTTGAACCAAACGATACATCGAACCGTTATCGAATACGGTCTATAGTTGACTACGCAGACATGTTAAAAGTAGTAAAACTCGCATCAGATAAGTTGGCAGTTGTTTATAGCTGGCAAGACCAATCTACACAGGTCAGTCATTCCTGACCAGAGACAAGAGACCTTACACTAGTATCTTGGCCATTGTGGAAGCTTTTACTTTCGGAACTTCAGCATTCTACTGTTGACTTACCTACATGGTTGATGTTTAACAACGTGTTGGCAGTTTCGTTTTGCAAACAAGTCGAAAATGGCCGAAGTTTGTGAAACTTGTTTGGCTCATGACGTCACCCAAAGCTCATCATCGACCATGTTGGTAGGTCAACAGCCGAAATTAGGGTGATGACTTTTGCTCCCTAATAATTGTCCATACTGTTGAATCCCTGAAAGTAAAATCTTCCACCTGTCGCTTGGAGGCCAGTGGAGGGTTTCTTGTCTCTGTTCCCGACAACGAGTTTTGAAACTCTACTACGCAATGACGTACAATTGGCTGCCTGCAATGTATTTCTAATGGGAGCAGCCAGTGTGACGTACAATTGGCTGCCGCTGAGTCAGGGCCGGGCGGGGGAGTGGATTTCAAAAAGATGCGCCATTACTGACCTGTGTAGATTGATCTTGATAGCTGGAATCACACGCTGAATGTGGAAGTCATCGGCCTGATGCCTGAATTTTGCGCATCAGCAATGAGGCTCAGCAAACATCGGCTAGTGCCAGATTTGTCAGGACTATTCAAATAGATTTGACACTGTTTGTCAACTTTTTTTTGTTGCTTAAATTATCATCTAAATTAGTTTTTTTATCGTTTATTTTACGTACACTTTTCTAATTTACTTACATTTTTGTGTAGATGGATTTAGGTTGATTTTTCAGTGTCAGCTGTTGAAATTATCAGTAATTTGTCTGAAGGAAAGATTATTTAATTGGGAAATATGCATCAAAATTGGTATCAAAATCGCAGTTGAATGCAATATTTTCCCCCTAAAAAATCCCTATTTTAGTATTTAATATGCTGAATATGTTTCTCAAAATTCAGTGTGACTGACAGGAAGCTGAAAACACGAAGCTAATCAATGCGATTTATTGCATGTTGTATTGTCTCATAATCTTCCGGCAACCAAATCATCTTAAGGCATCAGTCTTCATATGCTTCTCACAGTACCTGTATTCTTTTTCTTAGAGAAGAGGCAGTATTTTTGCATTTTGTTTACGGGCGAGCCATCCTTAAATTATTCTACCCACGCTTTGACTCTCATTCAAGGCTTTATTTCTACTGTTATTTGTGCCTATCCTTACCACTAACAGATTTCAATAATCTAAGGAAGTCCTTTATTTCTACTTAATTCCTAAATTTTGTGTTCAACACAATTTTTGCTGGAGGTCTTTTCAATCTATAAGTTTTTGGTCGGAAATCTGTTACAAGGAATAAAGATCCAAAAATAGGAATGTTACAAAACATCTCATAAAAATCTGTCTATAAGTTTATTAACTTGAATGAGGGTGAGAGTGGGTGTGTGTGCGAAGGAAGGATGGTGAGGGAGGGTGAGGGTGTGTGTGTGTATGTTTGTTGTGTAAACTTTATTGGAGATTTTCCAATTCGTGGGCTTGATTTAGTTAATAAAAAGTGTATTTTTTTAGCTTTTTCATAGTAAAACTTATGTCAGGTAAATATTGTTCAGTATGAGTAACATTATGGCCTCCTTGAATATTCTCATCTGGGTGAGTAATTTGCTATCTGTAACCATTTTATTAAACTAGATTTTTGACTGTTTTCTAGTAAGCAGAAAATGAATGAGACTCGATACAAATGAAGCATGTCTGATGATGTCTTTTTTCTCCCTTTTATTTTCCTTTAATCCGAGGATTAATTTTCACCTCAATCCTCTATTTTCTTTATCTTACAGGTTAAAGTTTTGAAGCAACAGGTCCCGCACAATATAATTTGCAAGACGGCCCGGGGTCTTGTTGACCTAGCCTTTTCAGACGAGTTGAAGAGAGAATATTTATTGAAAGGACAAAAAAGACTTAACGTGAGGAAGCGAGCATTTGTCGCTACGAAATATTATTCCTCAATAATCATGCGTAAGTAACTTATCTGCTGCTTAGAAAATATTCAAATGAAAAAGAACAAAACTTTCAAGTTGTGAAATGCTAGGTTAGGATGGGTGTGTTTTAATACTTCGGTGGACATCTACTGGTGAGATTTTACAACTACCGGTAGTGGTCGTAGTGTGACGTAGCTCACTAAAAGCAAATTGTGGTAATGGTGTAAAAACAGGCATTGTCAACATCCCAGCATGATGTTGCATGCTTGTGTGCAGGATCTCGAGGTTTCCCGGATGAATTGGACCGAATGCCCAAGTCAGCAGAAATAGCAACAACGGCATTAAAACCTTTCGAATCTGGTAAAAAATTATGAAGGGTTGGCTCCTAATCATAAATAAATAAAATCGTGACAAGATAATTGTATTCGAATGCTTATTCTTCATTTCTAAAAAAGCTCCTTTCCCTTCCACTCGTAATTATCAAAACATACCCAATTAAAATCCCAAAGCTTCCAAATGATGAATTAGCCCCCAATAAATTGTACTTCCTTTTAGATTAACTTCAGTAATTCAATCTAACGATCCGTTAACATCTACAGCCCATTCCATGAAGATGGAACGCATTTTCCAAAGAAAATGTCCATACCCATGCTGATCAAGTGAAGTTTCTTTGTCTGGAAACAGTTGAAGGGAAAAATGATACTTGAACAAATGGTGAAAGAAGATGCAGCTAGATTATTTAGGAAGATTCACCCATTTTGACGACAAGGTTTTAAAATACCATGTTTAAATCTTGTGGTGGCCCCTCCTAGTTTTTTTGTTATCTAGTCATCGAATTGCTCCATTTAGACTTATTTTGAATTAATTATCAAGTTAACATCAAGTTTAATAAAACCTGCTAATGGATCACTAGACAAGGTTCGAATTTAAGCATTCTGATACATGTTTCTTATCCACAATTTCACGTAAAACATGATTCGCGCAACGAAAATTACTGAAACCAACTCCTAACGGAGATATTAACATTTTTATTTCACATTGGTTACAAGGAATTCGAACTGCACGCTCACAAGAAACTCAAAGCTCTACGTGAGTCAAATCGCACACTACAACGGTTTCAGCAAGCTTCTCAATCGAGCAACGTTCATTTCCCACCATGTGTTTTTCAAACTATACGTAAATTGCTGTAGCTGGACCAAAACATCAAGATTGAGGTTGCCAGATTTTTTTATCGCAGAGACGTTCATGATACCGTTTAGCGCGCGATGTGAATCACGTAGAGCATTGAGTTTTCATGAGCGGGTGGTTTGAATTCACGCACCAAGAATCATTAAGTATCTTCGCAAGGAGTTGATTTCGGTAATTTTCTTTGTGCGCATCGTATTTTACGTGAAATTTTGGTGAAGAAACATGTATCAGAATGCTGAAATTCGTACCTTGTCTAGTGATCCATTGTTCCCACTTGCCTGGAAGTTGGATGAATAAGTATATCAAATGATAAAATTATTTCAAATAACAATAATTTGCCTGACCTAAGAATCATACTCAGGTTTGATGTGCAATTTTCAGGTCAGGTGGTAGGCAACCGATTCGATTTTTATCATAACATGATATTTAATGCACTTATCCTTCATGCATCCGCACACAAGGAAGCAATAAGCATTTTTGATAAAACTGAAATAATTCAAAATTATCCAAAAATCAAGTAATTCTATAGCATCATTTCAAAAGCTGTGAGGAACTATCTCAGCACAAATATTTCAGAATACTTTCCAGTTTACGTACAACTGCTAATTCAAATGTTTCTCATATTATTCTCTAGCCATTTGCACCGACATACACGGAACTGGCAATATAACCAAGAGAGTAAACGACACGTTGAAAAGCCATCTGAGTCCTAAGTAAGTTTTAATTGCATTATTTGGTTTGAGTTAAAAAGGGAAGAATATTTATTAGATGTTTGCAAAGATAACTTGCGTAAAATTTTGCAGGTAGCTTCTTCTTTTGAGCTAAACAATTCTCCTGTTCTCTAACGGTTTTTTGAATGTGACCTCTCCTCCAATAAACTGGAAATCTTCATAAAGTTGCATAGATGCATTAGAGTATATCAGAGTTATCCTAGATTTTCAGCAGTATCTGATGATCAACTTGGTAAACTAAGATTGAGGCATACTCAAAGCGTAAATTTTCTCCTCTCCTTATTAGACATAACCTCTCTGATGATGTCCAAAAGTGCCGATTCCTTAGATTTCCCTTCCAGGAAGCCCTGTTGCAGAACTAATTTGACAGGTTCTCAACAAATAACTTGTAACACTTTCAAACATCAGTTTTTCCAAAATACTGGCAAAAACTGGTATGATGCCTATGGGTCTATAGTCTTCACTTAGTATTTTTTTTCCTTTCTTAAGGAGAGGAAAGACTTTCCTAACTTTCATTTGTTCCGAAAAAATACACACCCTATTATAAAAATTAAAAATGAATACAACAAAATCTGCAAGACAAGGTACATATCACTCCTTTAACAAGATCTATTGTTTAATTATCTTTTGAGCAGTTTTCTTTATTTTGTGCAGCGTTTTAACAAGTGTTCTTCCTCTCTTTTCAGCCTCAATGATAGCATTGGCAATGACGATGAAGAGGAGCTAACAGTTGTAAACCCACAAGCAGCAATTGTAAACCCACAACCAAACCCACAAGCAGCAATTGTAAATCCTCAATAAACACAATAAAATGTCGGTGCTCGGTGCGGTCTCTAAAGAAGTGCTCCGAGGCTGTAATTTTAAAAAAGTGAATTAATGCTCCTTAAGTGCCATTATATAGCTATTTTATGCCTAGTTTACATTTAATTGGAAAATTATTTTTCAACTCTTACAAGTAAATTTGCAACCCTTTTAAGACTAAATTTTTTCCTATTTTAAGGAATATTTTATATTTTTGTAACAGCTGTTTTTCAACTAATGAAGGAGATTTTCAAACCATTAAAGAGTTAATGTGCGCCTATTCTAATTAAGGTGTTATCTTTTTTTAAGAGGTATTTTTTAATCTTTGAAAATAAATTTTCAACCCATTATACACTTGACTTTTACTTCTTTTAAGAAAGATTTTATCTCTCTTTAACAAATATATTAGAGTTCCTTTAGTTTGAAAGTTAATGTATTTTTAGGTCATTCTTCAGATCTTCGAGTATTGATTTTTAAAGTATTTATTATTAATTTTACAGATCTTACTCTTCTGATAAAATATTTTTTTAATTTATTAAAAAGTGATTTTTTGAATGGCTAATAATTGAAATGGGTTAACGTCCTTATTCCTATTTCAGGAACATTTAAACTGCAATTTATTCTCTACAAAGCTGCAGTATTTTGCGTGAAATAATTTAATTTAGGAACTTCGGAAACAATTGTTTTAGACAAAATATAGTGCCTCTTTTTTTTCTTTTTCTTTTTTTTTTTTTTTGAGTTGATATTCAGCTCTTTCACAAGTTCTTTCATGTCAATTTAACAATAATAATGCAACTGCTGAGAAACAAATTTTAAACCATTTTTTAACCAATTGAAGTTGTCTTGCGAGATACAAAAAATGATTTTTACTTAACTATTATTTTTCCATTTAGGTAGACTTTAAACTGTCATTTTTACTTTCATAAAATAGGAATATGAGGCCTGAAACTGGGGAGTTCTATAATTGATCTTTTAAAACCAAAAAATAACAGTTTAACAAAATATTAAAAACGAATAAAATTTCATATATTGACACTGTTAATTTTCAATAAAACTACAATTTTACGAGTCGTTCTATTATTAAAAATTGGTTTTTCTATGTATATTTCAAGTTTTTTTTTAATACTTTACAAGAATAATTCAAAACTTGTATTCAACATTTAAAATTTCTTTTTTTTTTAAGACGAGTGTCGCTTTACACCAGTAAATTTCCCAAATGCAATTTGTTTTTCACTACGTTAATCATTGTTGATTTATCCCATTAAATTATTTTAAACTGTTATTTTTAACTTCATAAAATAGGAATATAGCGCCTGAAACTGTTGTAACTGGGGAGTACTTTAATCGATCTTTTCAACCTATATAAATTATTTTTTTATAACATATTAATAGCAATTAAAACTCTCATTTAATAGCAATAAAACTGTTATTTCGAAGATATAAAAAAATTATTTTATAGCAGATCTTGCTACCTGGGCGAGTTATGTGTTTGTGGAACTAAGGTCCAACACTGAATTTCGAGATACGTGGTTGGCGAATTACTGATTCAAACCTAGTCTTTGCCGATGTTGACTGAATAAAGACTGAATCAGACTCCTCTCACTTTAAAAGTAGCCTTAAGTTCCTTTCAACAAACTTTAATTGGTAGCGGATCTTTAGAATGACACCGGAGAACAATTCGACGGCGTAAGTCGGCAATCACATAACTCGGTTTACGACGTCGCAGACTTCTTGTCATACTTCATTTTTTAATCGGAAAACTACTCAATGGCAATTCCTTAAAACTGCCGTGAGTTTTCTTCTCTATGCGAAGAAAATTCTGTATAAACTGCAAGAAATGATGTCAAATGTGTCGAGGTTCTTCTTTAAGAAAAATGAACGAAGAAGCGGAGATTTTCAGACACCGTGAACGAGATAATTATGTGATTGCTGACTTACGCCGTCGAATTACGAATTAAAATGAAATGAGGATAAAAATAAGCGGATTATTACTCAGTTATCCGTTGGATTAGATGTTTTATGTTAAAACAATAACAATGTTTTTGTTGTTTGAAGATTCCGTGACGTACTAACTTTTAATTTTCCCTCCTAAAAAGCTACTCCATAGTTCGAAAAGTTGCTCGCTTAGTTTCCGCTTGTTTAAAGTGAAAACATACAATAATCTCACCTAACTTTCGTGAAAATTGCGCGATTTTTCCAGCGAATTTGTTTAATCTTAAATAATTACGCGCTTTTCATCTTTGTACCGCGGAAAACGCGTGATTTTTCATAAATTTTTTATGAAAATGAGAAATCGCGCAATAATTACCACGATATTGCGGCAAATATGCAATTACGCCAGCGGCTTCGTAAAATGATTCACGATTACGCTTTATTTGCCTCGAAATCTTGGAGTGCACGCAAATTTTGCAGCAGATGACGAAAAAAATTGAAGATCCCACAATTTTCCCCTCAATCGCAGAAAGTACGCGAATTTATTATCTAAGTGCTCATAATTTTCATACGAGTCGTAAACTCAAATAGGAGAAAAGCTATAAATCTCCTTCAAATTCGCGTGATACCACATGTACCTACTCTAAAGTTCAAATAGTTGCTTGCCTCAATTCGGATTTTTAACAAGTGAGAAATTGTGCGATTTTCATCTCAATATTGCAAGAAGCAGCAAAGCGCGATACCTCCAATGGATTCGTTAAATCCTGTCGAGAAATGTCGCACTTCTCAACGCGGTATCGCGCGAAATGAATTTTTTCTCCCGCTTTTTTGCAAGAAAAAAAATAATAAATCACGTCAGAATCATCGGAATGTCGCAGCAAATACACGATTGCTCCGGAGGTTTTGTTAGATAGAGATTTAAGATAATTAAAAATCACTTGTTATTCGCCTCGACATCGCGGCATGCACGCAAATTTTGCAACGGTTAATGGAAAACATTAAAGAACCCACGATTTTTACCTAAATCAGCATTTAGAATTTTAGCATTTGCCCCTCTTTTTTTCTTCTTTTTACATTTTTGGAGAAATGCTCTTTTTGGTGGTATCATTTAGGCGACTTTATATCCAACGCGGCCCTCGCCACAAATCGTCAGACAATTCAAATTGCGACTTCATCACACCAGAGGGACGCAACTCCTTCACAGGATGGGGGATGAATTTGAGAGGGCGTTGATTGAAAAGCTTAAAAAAGCTGTATTTGGACTCATTTGATGAGACAACGGATTGCAGTTCCAAGAAGCACATGGCGACAGGAGTCACCTTTTTGGATGATGAAAAATGTGCTCCAATTGAAACATTTTTCGATCTCCTTGAGCCATCAGGAGGGACGGCAAAAGAACTTGCAGATTGTTTAGTAAATTCTATAGAATGTAAAGGCATTCTATTAAACCATCTATCAACTGTACGTGCAGATACTTGTAATACAAATTTTGCAGACACGAATTCAGTTACTGTACATCTAAAAAAAATAATACCAACCTTGTTAGCAATAAAATGTGTATGTCATTTAATTAACCTAGCATGAACGAAATCTTTCGAAATATTTCTGAAAGAAATTGATCATATGCTGCACAGTTTTGCTAAGCATTTTGGGAAAAGTCCCAAAGCAACCGGAGCTCTTCAAGTTTTACGAGAGCTTATGGGATTCGAAATTCATAAAATTTTATTTTTGTCAGGAACTCGTTAGCTAGCTCATGGTTGTGTGTCGACCGTGTTTCGGATCAATACCCGGTCCTGCAGTAAGTATTTGGCAGAATTGACCGTAAAATTTGCCAATAATCAGAAAAATGTTGCAAAAATAAATTTTATCAGTTCAATTCTTCAACCCCCCGTAACTAAATTATATTTGCTGGTGGCGAGCCAATATGTTCTAGGCATTTAGGATCGATTCAATAAGCTCTTTCGGAGCGAATTTGGAACAATGTTTTTATTAAAGCTGAAACTCGAAAATATGATGAGAGAAATCTTGACTTGTTACTTGAAAGATACTCATGTAAACTCCTCCAAAAGCTTGTTTCTTTTGGATCACAAGGATCCTCGCGAAAGTAAGGACCGCAGTAAGTTTTATTTCGGCCCAATCCAAGATATGTCACTAATTACCAAAAAAAAAAAAACAGACACCCAAAAAATATGATGGCAGTACCGTTTGGATTCAGCATTTAAAAGGAAATGATATCAAAACGGCCCAATTTCCTCTTTCATGATATACTATACACCCCAACGTTTTTCAGAAAAAAAAAAAAAAAAAAAAAAAAAAAAAAAAAAAAAATTAAGTACATATAAGGTATGATGACCTGAACACGTTTATTTGATCCATCGCTTTAAAGGAGTATGATATCAAATCGGCCCAACTTCTCTGAATATGCCCATCCACTGATCAATAATTTTTTGGAGACCTTCCGACTCATCGCTAAGGAGACACTGATCATTACTTGACCCTTAGTGTATGTCCTTGTTTAGATGTCAAAGAGTTCCTTATGAGAACTGTAATGAATTGTTTTTCTTGAAAGAGATAAAAACAAAAAATCGTCATAAAATTGAAAAAAAATTCGAAGAAAAAAAAAGGAATGGGCCGGCCGGCACGTACAAAAAAAAAAGAAGGGGAAAATAGAGACATTGGTATGCCCGAACATTTTGGCATGGGTGACCAACCCGGTCTTGCCAACATCCATGAAGTTGCTAAGAAAGAAGCATTGTAAGTAGGAGGCACATAATATTCGCAATAATACGCCAAGGTTCAGTAGTTTGTTAGGCCTTCTATCAGAAACAAACAAAGAATATGGCATTGCTTGAAAGTTGTTAAGTTGTTCACCCATGTGTGAATATCTTTCAGTCTATATTTCAATGACGATTTCAAGAAGGGCTGATCCTCCTTTTGACGATGATACTTGTTCATGTATATACAGGGTGAGCGAAAAGTCCCCGACCCCCCCTCTAACTTTTGAACGAATTGAGCTAAGGAAATGAAACTTTAGGAATGTTCCTATCTCAAAGGGGACCATCTTTTGAGGGGGTCAAAATTTTGGTCCCCCCCTCAGGGGAGGACAGGGGCCCCCAACTTTTTTTTTCAAATAGCAACCCCTATCTTGTGATACCTCATTCAAAAGAGCATAAAAAACTAAGAATTTTGGCGCAAACCGCAGATCAATATCTCAATTTTTGACCGAGTTATGATAGGTCAAAGGTCAAATTTGACCTATTTTCAAAAAATCATAACTCCGGTTCAAATTATCGTAAAGAAAGAAATAAAACGGGAAAATTTACCAAATTGTGTTCGCTTTTACGTAAAAATTTCAGAAATCACTTCGATTTAATTTTAAGGGGGGGCTCGGACCCCCAAATACGTCAATTCAAAGGTCATTCAATTTTCCCGCGAAATAAGCCAATTTCCTCTGGATTTGCCTCCGCATTATCTCAGTAAGGTCAAAATCAGTTCAACATTACGTTGGCAAGTCCCCAAATTTCGGGAAAAGTTAAAAAAACGAAATTTAACGGTCAAATTTAATGACCGTTAAATTTCGTTTTTTTAACTTTTCCCGAAATTTGGGGACTTGCCAACGTAATGTTGAACTGATTTTGACCTTACTGAGATAATGCGGAGGCAAATCCAGAGGAAATTGGCTTATTTCGCGGGAAAATTGAATGACCTTTGAATTGACGTATTTGGGGGTCCGAGCCCCCCCTTAAAATTAAATCGAAGTGATTTCTGAAATTTTTACGTAAAAGCGAACACAATTTGGTAAATTTTCCCGTTTTATTTTTTTCTTTACGATAATTTGAACCGGAGTTATGATTTTTTGAAAATAGGTCAAATTTGACCTTTGACCTATCATAACTCGGTCAAAAATTGAGATATTGATCTGCGGTTTGCGCCAAAATTCTTAGTTTTTTATGTTCTTTCGAATGAGGTATCACAAGATAGGGGTTGCTATTTGGAAAAAAAAAGTTGGGGGGCCCCTGTCCTCCCCTGAGGGGGGGACCAAAATTTTGACCCCCTCAAAAGATGGTCCCCTTTGAGATAGGAACATTCCCAAAGTTTCATTTCCTTAGCTCAATTCGTTCAAAAGTTAGAGGGGAGGTCGGGGACTTTTCGCTCACCCTGTATGCAAGATAGACGATAATCACCCTATTATCTACCACTTGTATGTACGGCCGGCCGGCCCATTCCTTTTTTTTTCTTCGAATTTTTTTTCAATTTTATGACGATTTTTTGTTTTTATAGTCTATTTCCTTGTTTGCCCATGTTTCCATGTCAAGAGATTGGGTCAGGAAGGTTTTTTCTCTTTTTATCATCTAAAACCCGTAAGCTGTAGGTGCTGCCCTCTTTGATATCGAAGATTTAAAAAAAAAAATGCAAGCACTACAAATTGTCTCCTTCTTCTCTTCAGAAGCAGCAGAAAGAATCAATCTCGAAGGTTGACAATCGTTCTCCTCCACGAACTCTACTAAACAAGAATTCAAGCAGAACATCTGTGAATCTGGTAAGTTTTTTTGAATAGTCTATTTGAATAATCTACTTTAAATTTTCTGCATGTATTCGTTTTCCTTTTTTCTTTTTTCTCTTTCAAATTATTTGTGATATTGGAAGTAAATTTGAAAAAAAAGTAAGTGGGACACTAGGTGTTTGCAGGTTTGAGGTATGCAGAAAATTTCGGCACTTTAAGGAGAGAAAAACGAAACTGTATACAATGTCTGCAAAATTTCCTTGCAATTTACTCATATGTTTTCATAGCGCAGAGACTGTTTGGTAACATTTAAGGAGTGCATGATTAAATTTTAATTTAGAAAGTTAATTTTCAGAATGATGTGTGGTATATTTCGTAAAGCTAGGATTTTCCTTCGTTTTCGCGTGATAGCAGCACACACCTATTCTGGGGCTATAGTATAGTTGCAATTTTTATTTCATCACTTAAAGATGCAAACACATAATATCGTTGAAAATACACATTTTTTTTTTTTTTTTTTTTTTTTTTTTTTTTTTTTTTTTTTTATCGATGCGAGCATAACATTTATAAACGTCAGTAACTTTGGATATGCGGAAGGCTAAGATTCTCCTTCAATTTCACGTAATACCACATACCACATCCTGCTCCGGAGTCCAGGCAGTTGCTCGCTTGGTTATATCGTGTTAAAAATTAAGGAAGTACGCGAATCTCATCTCATTTAATTCCGCAAAAAGTACACAATATTTCGGGCAGATTCGTTGAATCTTCAATGTTTATCACCCTAAAATCGCGGGGAAAAAAGCATCTAACGAGATATCTACACAGATCACACAATTTTTGGCTCAATTTCGCGGAAAGTACATGAATATTTCGTCGATGAGCATAACATTCATAAACGTCGTAACTTTAGAAGGAAAAAAGCTAAGATTCTCCTTCAATTTCACGGGATAGCACATACCTACTCCAAAGTTCGAAAAGTTGCTCGCTCGGTTTCCGCTTGTTTAAAGTGATAAAATACAATAATCTCACCTCACTTTCGTGAAAATTGCGCGATTTTTCCAGCGAATTTGTTTGATCTCAAATAATTACGCGCTTTTCATCTTAGTATCGCGGAAAACGCGTGATTTTTCAGAAATGTCTTGTGAAAAAGAGAAATTGCGCGACAATTGCCACGATATTGCGGCAAATATGCAATTACTCTGGAGGCTTTGTAAAATGATCCACGATTACGCTTCATTTGCCTCGAAATCTTGGAGTGAACGTAAATTTTACAGCAGATGACGAAAAAATTGAAGATCCCACAATTTTCACCTGAATCGCAGGAAGTACGCGAATTTAATATCGATGCGTGCTCATAATTTTCATACGAGTCGTAAATTCAAATAGGAGAAAAGCTATAAATCTCCTTCAAATTCGTGTGATACCACATGTACCTACTCTGAAGTTCGAATAGTTGCTCGCCTCAATTCTGATTTTTAACAAGTGAGAAATTGTGCGATTTTCATCTCAATATTGCAAGAAGCAGCTAAACGCGATACTTCCAATGGATTCGTTAAATCCTGTCGAGAAATGACGCACTGCTCATCTCGGTATCGCGCGAAATGCATTTTTTCTCTCGCTTTTTTGCAAGAAAAAAAAAATTATAAATCACGTTAGAATCATCGGAATATCGCAACAAGCACGGGATTGCTCGAGAGGTATCGTAAAATGATTAAAAATCACTTGTTATTTGCCTCGACATCGCGGCATGCACGACAATTTCACAACGGTTAATGGAAAACATTAAAGATCCCACAATTTTCACCTAAATCACCATTAAGCATTTTAGCTTCTTTTTTTTTAACATTTTTGGTGGTATCATTTAGGCGGCTTTATATCCAACGCGGCTCTCGTCGTCAGACAATTTAACTTGGAACATTACAGTGAACGTTCTTTTAGCCGACGGAACACGACAATACAGAATATGATTACGTAGCGGTCAGCGGTAGATCAGCAGCTGGCAGTAGGCGATTCTGAATAAAGTAAAAGCGCCATTAAAAGATTCAAAAATACAATTATAAAATTATTGCACGGTTATATTATTAAAATATCGTGATGTGAAAGGCAAACCGCAACGGATCAGGAAATAGACTTATAGCTGCATCACAAGCGCTGAGTGCACCTGCGGGCTGATTTTTGAAATTGATAGACAAGCTGTAGGCAAAGAAGACACAAGGAGTATGGAGCAATCCTATTGGTTGCAATGGGTGGTTCTTATAGACAAAAGGAGACCCACTCCAGTGGGTATTGCCGTTAGTTAGTCTAGACCGACCTCCTTTGTCCATTGCAACCACCCGCTTCCACCAATAGGATCCCAACATATCCAGGTTGTCTTTTTTGTGTATCGCTTTGTCTACCAATTTCAGCAATCAGCCCGCTGTAGACAAGGCACGAGTTAGGTTACATTCTGATACATGTTTCGGAGTTGAAATTTCATTCGTACACGATTTGGACAGCAAAAATTGCGAAAATTAACTCCTAATAGAGATGTCCAACGTTCTTTAACGCACTTTATGATGAAACGCTGCACTTCCTGCTCATAAAAATACAATTCTCTACGGGAGTTAAATCGCGCACTACAGGTTTCCGTGAAAGTCTCTGCAGCAGAAAAATAGGTACATATATAATATAATAGAAGGTACACAACTATTAACATAAACCTCAAAAGCTTAAGAGGAAAATTTTTCCGGCTGCCGCAATTAATCCGCGCCCACATTTTAGGATTTTTCGCCTCCCTGGCACAGCAACCATGTTGTGACGTACAGGTGGAATATGATGTAGATAAATACATTGGGGGCATAAAAAGGTAGTTGCGTTATCAATTGGAATTTTATTGAAAATCCCATCGGTGCATCATCACTCGAATCACCAACCTCTTTCTATCGACTCAGAATTATTCAAATTGATGACTGAACTATATGTTAACTTTTAAAAGTGGAAAGAAGTAGTTTGCTTTTTGCATGGTGATAATGTAATAAACTGTCACGTTTTGCTAAGAGTGTATCAGCCCTGTAACAAGTAATTGAGAGGTTTCAGTTTGTGTGGACATGTGTAGCGATTTTTAATTTAATTTTTTCCCCTTTCTAGACATGTTTAAGAAATGTTGGGACAACGCAGTTAAGCTGACAGTTGGTCGGAAAACGGTTTCGGTCTCTGAAGCCGAGCTCGATCAGCCATGTAAGAGAGGAAAACCTGGAAACGATGAATTTACGGAATTTACGAATGTAAAGAAAGTGGAAGTTGTATCACTTGATAATGACGACTGTGTATCATCCGAGGAGGAAGCAGAAGAAAATAGAAACAATTCAGAAGCGCATCTTTCCAATGGAGTAATTGATAACAGCTCTTCCAAAAAAGGAAATGAAGGAGGTTCTTCCGAAAGAGGAACTGAAAAGCACACTTCCAAGAAAGAAACTGCACAAGGTTTTTCCGAGTTTTTTTTTTTTTTTTTTTTTTTTTTTTTTTTTTTTTTTTTTTTTAAAGGAAAAGTGTTGTTTTACACCAGTAAATTTCCCTATTAAAAATTGGTTTGTGTTGAAATTAACACGAGGTGAGCTTCGTCCTTCCAAGTCAGTTCAGGTTCTCTTGAACCCTACCTTTTCATAGTTGTGTAATTGATACGTATTTCTTCTGTTCAATAAAATAGTGCGGATTAGTCCAAGAGCCATTTCAGGTCGTCTGTTATTTCGTGGTGTCCATTTCATTCCCAACTCCAGACTCCACAATGGTAAAGATTGAGATACACAACGTTCTTTGACGCACTTCATAATGAAACGCTGCACTTCCATGGTCATAAAAAAACAATTCTCTGCGGGACTTAAATCACGCACTGTACGTTTCCGTGAAAGTCTCCGCAGCAGAAAAATATGACAAGCTCAATCTTTGCGCTTCGACTCAGCTGTTGCTCGTTGTTTACACTCCAGACAATACAGAAAAACCGTTGCGTTGTAGTGTGCGATGTGACTAACGTAAAGTATTGTTTCTGTAGTAACCGGACAATTCAAATTCCCTGTAACCAACGTAATCAATTTCTTGGTTATGAGATGATTTCAGTTTTCGATGAGCGAATCGTATTCTACGTACAATTTTGGTGAAGAGACGTTTGTCAGAACACTAAATCTGTACCTGGTCTATTTAGGCGAAAAAAGCTAACTTGTGGTGTCTAGAATTATTGATTATGCTTATACCCTGCATTTTCCCTGACTTTCAGGAGCTTATTCTCCGATGAGAATCTGAAATTTTTCCCCACTTCCCCATGATTTTCTTGGGGAAATCTATGTAACTCTCGATCCGGAGTTCCATGCATGAATATTGATTTGCCATCTATCAACGAATCATAGGGCGCTTATTCTATTTTATAATTCCAAAAACGTTCCTGACGTTCACATTATTTGAAAGCCTCTCATTATTATGATGATTTAAATATTCGAGAACGTCTGATCTAGGCTTCCCCAAATTCTTATGCACCATCAAAAAAATCGCGACGGAGTCCGAGTATTACCAGATCACTCGGAATACTGTTTTGTGAATATTGAAGGCGTAGACTTATAAAATTTCAGAGAAAAATACTTCGGAATACCAAAACGGTAAAGCTGGGAATTCCTCTTGAATATAATAAATGAATACCTGTCATTTAAGTTGGGTTCAGTATGATAATTTTCTTTGTAGAGGATACATCAATAGTCAAAAGTTTTGGTACAGATATCACTAAATATTAGATCTCATCAAAAGAAAGAAAAAATTGTTTAATACGTACCAGCGGTAGGTTATTCGATTGTCCGACGCCAGGCTGAAAGCTAGGGTGTCCAATTTTTGACGGCGAAATCCAACAAAGAGTTTTCTTTTGGCTGGAGAAAAATCACAAAAAAATCTCCGGGTCGTAGCTAAAGGCTAAGTGGCAAGGCACTTGAGTGGTTTTTACCGATTTCTCAACTTGCAAATCTTAGCAATTTCGCAGATTTTTTTTTTTTTTTTTTTGTTTGTTTTTAAAATGCAATTGAGCTAGAAAGTCTCAAATGTGGAAAATAAGACTTCTGATAGCACATTTCAAGAGGAAAATATCAGTTTGGACCCACGAGGTCCACAAATCCCTCCTTTTCTGCTCTCAAAATGCAAAAATCGTCAATTTCAGCTACATTTCAGTAATCAGTCAATTACAGCTTCAATCTAGCACCTGCACTGAAGGAAGTGGCGAAAGGCAGCCTACAGTGAAGGGGTTATTATTCAACTCTTGCTTGCCGGGTCCAAAGTCCAATGTGCGTGGCTAGGAGGGCTGTATGGCAAGGTGAAAATTGCATTGTGGTCTAACAATAATATGAATGATTGATTCAGGAGTAAAAAACGACATGCTATTTGGGAAATTATGCATAGTTGCAAAAAAAATATGCAACGCATTTGTGTGCAGGCTTCAGCCTATCTTTACGCCTTAGTCTCATGAAGGAGAAAAATAAGGTAAAAATAGTTACCAGAGCTCACCACGGGGAGGCCCTGCACTCGGAGCTCCACCCCCCAACCCCTTTTGGAAGATTCTGACATTGGTAAATTGTGAAAATGAATGGAAATTGTGAAAAATTTACTTCTCACCATCGCTGATGTCGTCTAGACGTTGAAGTTTCTGGGCCTACTTCGAATCCGGAACTCCGATTTCGTGTCAAACTTCGGCATTTTGCTCCGATGGTTGAGTCGTTGGATGATGATCAGGTGTTTCCCTTCCGGTCCGATGGGCAGGGTCGAAACCTCTGTCACTTCCTTGACGCATCTTTCTACCGCTTGGGAATGGCAAGGAAATGATGATTCGTGGCTGAAATTATTCTTTTGCAACTTTGAAACGTCTTCATAAGAAGGACTTGACAAAATTGAGGGCACCGTGACTGTTACTGTGTCCCGGTCAATCAACTTGCTGTAATGATCAGCTACAAAACTGAATATTGGTACTTCGATAGTGCGGACATTTTCCTTTATGATCTGCAAAAGAGATAGCACTATTTAAGTTTTTTTTTCTAGATTCTGATCAGGAGTTGAAGGAGCTTCTGAAAGCCAAGCGTATACGGAAGCCGACATTTAAAATCAGATCTCAAGGTTCTGTTTCAAAAATAAAATTTCAAGAGAAAGGGGTCCAAAGTAAATTGACTCATTGAAAGTCATGTCTTATGGTAAATTTTTTTCATTTTAGGTAATGAGGATTTCCACAGACAGTAATTATTGATGTGTGTTTTCAGTCAGGATGTAGAATTTCTTCGATTCTGGTTTTACATGAGTGGCTGTTAAAGCATTCATGGAATGGCATAGGCTCGCAAATGTTACTATCACAGGGCTCTGTATGAGCTGATCATAATGTTTCTAACCTTATATGTTAGAAACATTAACCAGCTTATGTAATTTCATGAAATTTTTGATCTTGCAAATCAACTCGAAAACTACGAGAATACATACTTGATTACAATGTATAAATATTCCCACTTATATGCACGGCACTTTTTTGAGAAAATCCGATTTGTTTTTTTTTGCCGTCATAATTTTCAGAGCCTCTTCTTGAAGCATTAAAGAGAAACAAGAAAAGAAAAAGAAAAATCACAATAAGTTAAGTGCAACAATAATGATCCGTCATCCATTACAGAGTGAAATGTGACTAGCACTTTTGCAAGTTAGCAATCTGAGATACATGGTTTAATTACTCTGTTTTGCTGTAAATGTTCAGAGATACTCTTACATTGCTTGATTTCCATTTCTTTTGCAGATGACTTTCAAGTAGCCATGGCAGACGCAATTTGATTCACACAAGGAAAAAGGTCAAAAAATGAGTCAGAGAAAGATACTGGAAGAGGTCTGCGCATTAAAAAATCTAAAAGAATCATATCTTCTTCAGAAGCAGACAGTTCAGAAGAACTGACTCCGCCAGAACGCCCCAAGCAGAGTTGCACAAAAAATCGACCCATCCCAGAATTGACTCGACAACCGGTACCTCAAGTACCGCTCATTTTTTCGGAAGAGATTATTTTAGATGAAAATGAATCTGAGAAGATGCAGTCACCGTCCCCTAAAGCAGTTAAAGCCAAAAAAACCACCAAGCACAGAGAAAAAGTCGGAGAAGCTGTAATGCCCGTTAAAAAAAAAACAAAAAACACAATTGTGCCTCTATGAAAGCACCCACTGAACAAAAGATGGCTAGTGCCCTGTGTATCCTCTCACGTAAGTGTTTCAGATTTTTATACGTGTCTCTCTTGTAAATGTAAAAAATCATATGAATCTGGTTCTAAATTTGTGAAAACAATAACTGCACAGTCCTAGTTGCATCAAAACATTTCTCCACTCAATCGTAACATCCCTTTCTTTTCCTCTCAATTATAGGAATTTCATTGTACAATTTCGTTTGTCATCTTTAAGTCAATTTTCAATATTGTTAGACTAAACCACAAAAAACTCAAAATAGAAACCCCAAGAAAGGCCCAGTGGCGGAAAGAATAGTGTCTTTCTCAGAGGCAGACAGTTCACAGGAGGAGCAGTCTCCAGAACGCCCCAAGAGATGCACCAAAAACTGTGAAACCACCCATCCCCGAGTTCATACCACAATCGATACCACCAGTGCCACCCATTTTTTCAGAACAGAATAGCAGCGTATTTTTAGATGAAAGTGAATCTGAGAAATCTCAGATGCAGTCAGCATCGCCAAAAACAGTAAAAGCCAAAAAGCCAAGCACCGAGAAAAAGTCTGAGAAGTTTTTACGCCCTTTGAAAAAAAGCGAAAAGCACAATTGTGCTTCGATGAAAGTACCCACAACACTCCAAGAGATGGCTAGTGCCCTGTGTGTGCTCTCACGTAATTTTCCAGGAAGCCCAGAGAGCTTTCCATTCTAAAACGGTGGAAAGCCACAGAGTTGCGTATGTTTTCGCTGTATTTCGGTGTAGTTCTTCTAAGAGATACTTTAGCGCCTGAAAAATACCAACATTTTCTAAATCTACATGTTGCTGTAACAATTCTTCTGGGCCCAGTGCTTTGCGCAATTCAAGAACTGAGAGCCTATGCACGAGACTTACTGAGGAACTTTGTCGAAAATACCCCTCTACTTTATTCTAGGAGGTACATGGCAGTGGCGTGGCATGCTTTACAACATATCGATTGTTATGCCATTTAAACCTATGGAAAAGGATCGATAAACAGGGTGTTCGCTGCGAACACCTTAATAATCGATTCTTTACCATAGGTTTGAATGGCAGAACACTCGATACATCGCAATTCACGCCACGCAACTGGTACACGACAGCGACAGCTAATTTCCACGATCTCATTCATATTGTTGATGATGCAGATTACTATGTTACACAAATTCCCAATTTTACATTGGATGACATTTCATGTTTTCCCTTCGCAAATTATTTGCAGGAGCTGAAAAGTTTAGTATTTGGTTATAGCCTACCCTTGCAACAGCTTGTGCGTAAAATCTGTGAATTATTCTGCTCGGATGTCATTACAGAGAAGTATAAAGATGAGGTATTTGTAGAGCCCATGTTTTATAATATCCACTATGATGGACCGTTACCTACAGCATGCCGCTCGCCTCAGTACAAGAAGTACATTTTTCGAAATTTTGAATTAACTGTCACCGCCTCAAACAAATTTTGCATCATGAGTAATGATGATATTGTATTCATCGAAAATTTTGCGTTTTCTAGTGATCTTGAGTGCCAAGTTATTATTGGCAGAAAATACGAGAAGGCTGATTTATATGGGGATCCACTTTGTGGTGGTTCAATTGCGCATTTTTAAGGTTGAAAAATTGTCAGGTCTTCAAATTTGGTCTTGCTCCAGTGTCCGTCGGAAAGGTTTCACACTTCCTTTTAAAAATGGCTAGGCAATATTAGTCAAGAATTCTTCGCAAAGTTGCAGCACTGATAACTGATGGGTTTTCACATCGACTCTTACGTGTGTTAAGGATCCTATAGAATCAATCCCCTATTCAACGTTAAAATTTGCCACCATTACATTCATTCTGAACAAAATCCCGTATGATTTCTTCTTTTTTCAGGTCAACAATTGAAATATCCCAAAATAATTACTCTAAACCCTGTCTCAAGACGCCAGGTTCCTCGGTTTTTTTTAATGCACCATCTGCGAGCGTCAATACAGTAGAAGGAGCATCAAATGGTTCGGCCGCGAGTGCAACTCATAGCAATGCACCTAATATCACGTCACCCGCCATACACTGAGAAAAAACTATGGCTTATAAACCTATTAGAGGTAAATATGGAACACCACTAATAGTAGTACCTCTACATATAATAATAGCACATATACCTTAGTTATGGTACGGGGTACCTTAATTAGGTACAGAGACCTTAGTATGGTTCACAGACCGAGAATCATTAGTTTATTTACGACTATTATAGGTGTTCCATATTTACCTCTAATAGGTTTATAAACCATAGTTTTTTCTCAGTGTACCTTGGCAATCTGCAGGATCGATATTTTCATCCGACATCCAGTCACCTGGCGGACCCCCACAATCTGCAGGATCAAGATGTTTAGTTTACCTAACATCCAGTCACCTGCCTGCCCTTTACCATCTGCAGGATTAAGATTTTCCTTCTTCAAAAATTTGAAGAAGGAAGAGTCAATTACTTTCGAAAGACAAGTAATTTTCGTGGAGAATTGCGAGACAATTCCTTCGTGTAAAGAGGAGGGACAGCTGTCAATTAGGAGAGAATAATAAACGACGTAGGGTTCGAAGCAAATGTGTCTGAAATGAAGGTAAAATTCATTATTTTTAAAGCTCTAAAGCATACATTCACCGATTCAGAAAATTCGGAAGACCAGCAGTTTTTTATAAGCAGCGGTGGAGACTACCTCCAACCATGAATTTTGGAAGACGGGAGGCAAGTCACGGGTAGGGTACTGATGAAGAATACTACCAGAACTATCTACGTTTATTTACCCAGAGATGATGAGACTTCTGATGGAGAGTTTGAGTCTGGAAAAACAGAAAACTTTGTAGTAAATTATTAACGACACAGTGGTACCAGATATGTAGCATCTTTTGCTGGGATGACGAGGGAGCGTGTTTCAACTGCTACGGCAAAACATTGTGAGACTTTCCCATGTTTCCTTTCACAAAAGTTTGTTTGATTGAATGCTCTTTGAAAAGCTGCTGGAGACAGTGCCAGAAGGCCGGTCCTTCATAAGTCTGACCCTCAACACCGATAAAGCAGCAGTTTTCAAAAGCTCACAGAACGCACTGTGGCCAATCCAGGGGCACATCGATGAGCTACCACCAGAAGAAACGTTCGCAGCGTACAACCTTCTAGTGGCATCATTGTGGTTTGGCAACCCTGAGATTTCTATGACGACATGAATGAGTCTTCGTCGATGAAGCACAGCGACTGGCCACTGAGGGAGTGCGATGGTACAGAGCTGCAACTGGAACATACGAAGTGACAAAAGTTTTTTTCTGTTTTGCCTCCATAAATGTAGTCGCCATATCGAAAGTTCTGAACATCCATGCCCACAATGGGAAAAAAAACTGCTATATGTGTACTCATGAAGGAGACATGCTAGGCCAAGCATGCAGATATGGACACGGGGAAAATTACGTGCTGCGAACAGCAGCATCAATTGAGCACGATATGTTGCAGGCACATGAGACGAACCAAATTGTCAATGGTTTTAAAGGTATTTCCCCCTTAATCCATCTACTATCCTTTGCCTTGCCGTTTGCAGTGGTTATTGACTACATGCACAGCTTTCTGATGGGACTCTGCAAGTATCTAGTGCTCAATATCTGGTGTAATAGTGCCCTCAATGACGAAGACTTCTACCTGGGCCCTGCGAAACGGCACCAGATCCACCAAAGAAAGATGGCCTTACACACTCCGTCCGATATCTCCAGGGATCGAAGATCATTATTTCAGTGCTCGAGCTGGAAATCGAATGAATGGCGAGCATGGCTTTTTTGTTATGCTCCCATGTGCCTGAAAGACATCCTCCCTCAAAGGTACTACAACCATTTTTGCTTGTTGAGTGCGTCATTGTTTTTCTTTACTCAAAGCTCCATTGAGAAAGTAGAGATTGGTACCTATGGAGGTTACCGTCCCTTATTTGTTCGCCAGTACGAGGAGTATTATGGCTTAATACACTGCACTCATAATCTCCACTTGACTGTCCATATTAAAGAATGTGTTGTAAGCTTCAAACGCGAGACATGAGAGCCCTTAAACTCATCAAGCTTAGGGCGATAGGTACCCTAGTAGCAGCCCTTGTAAAAAAAAACGTAAAAAAAATATAAAAATTTGTAAAACGAAGTCAAATTTACATGATTAATTTTTTACGTAAAAATTACGTGAAAAAAACCCTAAAAATTTTGCCGGATAAATTTACGTAAAAAAAATGTAAAAAAAAGTTAAATTTACGTAAAAAAATTAGTCCTGTGTGGATAACTTTTTACATAAATTTTATGTACAATTTATATAAAAAAGTGTAAAAAAAATTTCTAGATTATCGACAAGGCTGACATTTTTTTACATAAAATGTACATGAATTTTACATATATTTTAAATAAATTTTAAGTCCGTATTCTACATCAAGGGGTGGTTTTTTTTTACATAATTTTTATATAAAAATCACGTAAACTGTCATAAAAAAAAAAACCAAGCGATATTTCTGCAGGTTTCATTTTTTTTTATATCAATTTTACATAAATTTTAATTCCGTTTTCTACATCAAAGGGTGTTTTTTTTTTACATAATTTTTATTTAAAAATCACGTAAACCGTCATAAAAAAAAACCAAGCTATATTTCTGCAGGTCTCATTTTTTTTATATCAATTTTACATAAATTTTAATTCTGTACTTAACTTCACTTAACTTCACGCTTCTTCATAGAATGGACCTTCATTATATGTAGGATTTTGATATAAAACCTAGGCGTGAAAATGAGGGAGAAAAGAAGACACTGCAAAATTTCTATGAGTAACCGATTACTTCAAATGCAAAACTGTAGCCCTATTCTCCTTGTAAATCATCAGGTGGGGGTGGGAAAGAATATTTTGTGGGTGCAGTGAAACAAACATGCAACTGCACAAGACCCTTTTCAGCACGTGATCAACCAGGAAAAAAAAATACAAGTTAAAGGAGTGATACAAGTTATCAATATTTTAGGTTTGGTTCCTTATATTTTCTCTTGTTCTTCACATTTTGTGTTTTCTGTTAGTTTTGGATTTCCTTTTTGGTTGGCCTTTTTTTTTTTCACCGTTAGTTTACCAGATCAACTGTCTCTTTGCGTTCTCAAAAAAAGAAATGTATGAGGGAAGGCCTTTTCTCCACGGGACGTTTTCATGGGATTTGTCCCAAGTTCGAATCACAGGAATGAAACTTCTGGTATTTTTCTCCCAGTTACCGTCTCCACAGGACAGGGCTCATACAGTCTTGCGACTAGTTTGCGCGGGAAGATAAATTAGTTAAAGTCGAGTATTTAACCGAGATTTAAATAGTAATTGCACTCAATTCACAATTAGCCACATTATTTTAACTAAACAAACATGAACAATGTAATGAATAAAATATCGCACAATTCGTTTTCACTTCTTCTTCTCTCAGTGGGTCCTAGGGGTACAAGTACCATATTTGGTACTGGGAAAAATATTGATTAACTCAATATTTTTCCCATCTTTGTAAGTGGGATTTTTCCCTGGGACAAATCTCGTGAAACGGCTCGTGGAGACAAGGCCGAAGTGAGCCTGGAGTAGAGGGTGGGGGAGTCAGACTTTGAAGTACACAACAATGGCTGATGTATCGATATAGGAAATCAAAATTTGTGAGTCATATCCTCCATGAACGCCACAATTTCACTCCTATATGCTTAGTAATCATTTCTCTTCATTGTTTCTGAAAATGTATAACAATCGTTACATTTTCTCCGTTCATCGATTCAGTTACATTCAAAAATGGAATGATTTTCCTTGCATTGAAGCTTTGTCTGTGTATTATACAATGGAAATATTCAGACATTCAAGTTACACGCGCATGCTTTCTGTAATGTTTCCGATTCTAATCCAATCTAATTTCAGAAAAGAATTATTTATTTGTGAAGTTGATGTGAAGTTGTGTGCCAAAATACTGATAATAGAAGGTGAAAAGATTTTGTGGATCAAAAATTTTTTGAAGCGCGCCTGAACAGCCTTTACGTCGCCCCCTGTAGTCTTAGAATTTAAAGTAAATTCATACAATTAAATTTTTTTCACGGAGTTGTTCCCAAGCCCAAGTACCTTGATGGAAAGTGGAAAATCACAGACGGATTAATATGACGGTTAACTGTCTAATTAGGACAAATGGTATACACTATTCAGACTTTATCCTACATTTTGGTAGTCAATTCGGAAAGCTTCATTTTCAAAGTATTTACCACATGTTAGAAGACATGAAAATTGTTCACGAGGGTAGTGCGCAGCAGCAAAAATATGCTATTCATTATTTGGGCAGCTCCTGCTATGTACTCGTAAGAGACACACTTAGTCACACTTTGGGGTACACTTAGTCGATAATGTGTTAATATCTTCCTGACATGCGGCCATCAGCGAATAGTAAGACTAGATTTTCTTATGGTGTAAAAAAGAGTAAACATATGCATATTCAATCACTATAATACTCTGAAAATGAAAGTTTCTGATTGAATCTGAAGGGGCGACATTTCGTTAACTTATCGTCACCTCTTTTGATACTTGGAAAAGAAAGCGGTTGAGTAGAGCTGCAAATTTACTCACTAATAGGATGATGTTTCCAGTTTCCATCGCTGAATACGGGTGGGATTTACTTGTAAATTCATACAACGCGTGCACAGAAGTAAATTAAATGCACAAGGGTTTGAAGACCACGTCGGGATGAGGACTCGCTTCCTCTTCTATGTAGTGGTGTGGATAATGAGCTAAGCAATTCACGGCACCAAATACTCGGTGAATAACTGCTTGACCAAAGAACAGAGTTAAAATATTGATCAGCCATAATGTATTTAATTATTTATTTGAGGACATCCGACTTCCGATCGTTGTTCGAGCCATACATTCGTCTTTGGTTTAACGCACAACAACAAAACAACATAACCTCATCAACATACCGCCACGCCGCGCCGGTAAGTCGTTGCCGGTAAGGAGGCAACGAGGAGGGGGGCAAGGGGCAATTATTTTCCGCCATTTTGCAAAGGGTATTGTTCCAGGTCCCGCGCGTTTCTTTGTCTTTAGTCCAGGCGCTTGGTAAGTCTACCTGGAATTTTGGGTACACAGCGATTTTTTTGGCCTACTTTATGTTTTTTGGGTCGCTGAATCCGAATCTGAAGTTTCCGCACGCGTATCTGGTGAGCATTTTCCGCTATTTTGAAAAAATGGCCTAAAAAGGCCTTTTTTTGCGGTTTTTTTTGATATAGCGGCTACGGATGAGGAAAAGTCCCGGATTTAGCTAATGTTTTGAATAGCTGACATAATTTGGAAGAAAATGGTATATAAATATGCTAGGTTTGCTCAAAAATTGAGGAACCTCGGATTTCGGAACTTTGGAACGCTTCGGAACTTGGCTGACCGCGGCGAGCCGGATCGCGCGTTGACGGGTGCGCCGCGAAAACGTGAATGGGCGCGATGTTCACGATGCTGTATCTTCCTCAATTTTTAAGCAAACCTAACATATGTATACACCATTTTCTTCCAAATTATGTCAGCTATTCAAAACATTAGCTAAATCCGGGACTTTTCCTCATCCGTAGCCGCTATATCAAAAAAACCGCAAAAAAAGGCCTTTTTAGGCCATTTTTTCAAAATAGCGGAAAATGCTCACCAGATACGCGTGCGGAAACTTCAGATTCGGATTCAGCGACCCAAAAAACATAAAGTAAGCCAAAAAAATCGCTGTGTACCCAAAATTCCAGGTAGCCTAATTTTTAGCTACCAGGCGCCTGGACTACTTGTCGAGGATTTCTGTGAATGTGCTATTTGTCTTGTGCTTTGTGGTTGACTTATGTACTTCGTATCATGCTTCGTATCTAGAGAAATCAAAAGAGTGTAGAAGTTCCATAAGTTCTTGATCTGCCTCCCTCCAACTTCAACAATGAGCGTAAGTACTTCATACTTCAGGTTTGTCTATTTTAACTTGAGCAAGTATAGAATTCGCATAGGTACATGAGTATACTCGACATGGCGTGGCACCACCGTGCCTGCTCAAAAGTTCATATGTCTTTCATCTTTGCTGTTACGTTCAAGAGACGAAATCGTTCATGCAATTTGAGTTGAAGCTAGCCATTTAGCAGTTGGACTATGACGGCTGTACCTCTAAAATCAAGGTTAAAACTAGAGAGTGATCCCATGCCCTGCTAACAGTTAGCTTCGTACCCCAACCGTACCAACAATCAGGTTAGGACAATGATTGTTCGTTTCACATAGGAAAGTTGCTTTTTTCCGACTTGTATCAAATTCAGAACAATGTATTTGAATATCTGTCTCCAGGCATCGAATTCAGGCTATTAAGTGAGTTCAGGACAGTGTATCTGTCTAATCATTTATTTTAATAACCTGCATAATGTCCCATGTAATTGAGCTGATGACAAGAATAGTAATTGACAGTTCCACTTTCTGCCTGCCTACCCGCTCCATGGAGGGTACGCTTTTTCATAGACCACCTCCTATCTGAAGTTTCTGTACTGTTGTTTTAAGCTGACGGAAATACCCGACAGGCGACATCACACGGCGAAGGTAGTAAATTAAAAACCACACAAAATTTGGGTGACCAAGCCTTAAAATTCAGATGTCTTTTCGAGAAGCCGAAACGTTTCAGGGTTCCAAGAACCGCATCCTCCTCTCCCCATCCCTATCAATGCCTTTTAAAACAGCTGAATTTTCAGCCTTTGTTATCCACACTTTGTGTGGTTTTCTAATGCTTGTCTCGTTCCGGGCTGCTGTGTTGTATTCTTTTTCAAATCTTCTGTGATAGAAGTCCTATTTCAAAATCTGAATTGAGACTCCTTGCTCAGTTTTCATATTGCTGTTAATAGCTGCTATACAGATTGCTGACATCCCAGCAGCTATGTGGCTAACGTTCTCTGATGGATCTCTTGAAATGTTTGTTCAAACAGGGACAGAAGCGTGGGAGGTCCTCGGGGAACATCACCAGGCAGGGGGAATGGAAAAGGAAAAAAAGGGCAGCAGAACAAAAGACCAATTTTTACGGCGAATCTGAAAGCTCAATAGCTTCATCATCTGCCACAGTTAATTCCTCTGTCATTGCGCTTGAATCTGATGACGATGAGCCCTCGTTTTCAGGCACTCTCAGTAGTACGCCTCAAAAGCAATCTGGTCTGCAACATGTTCAAGCGGACTGTAGTTTCTTTAATGTATCCTCATTTTCAAATTTTCCTGATGATACATGCAATTCTACGTTCCACGACTCAGACACAAATAGTGTCACAATTGCTCCAGGTGAAGGTTTCAATGAGTACACTGAGGTTGCACTTGCTACAGGTGCAGATGAATTTGTAGACGATGTCTTTTTAGAAGCTGAAAGTGATGCTTTTGACTTGCAGTCATTTGATGACCCAGTAACTTATTGCTTGTTTTCGGGTGATGACTTCGATGAGGATGAGGAAGTTTTCTTAGATGCAGATGATGGGAATTCTCGAAACGACGAACAAAGAGAAATCGAAGAACTGAATGAAGAGGAAGTATTTGCTGCATTTTGTGAGGGCCTAAAAGAAGCATCTGCACCAGATGTCGATCCTCTATCCAACTTAAAAACATTTCTTCGAGAATGGTCACTAGAACGTTGCACTCCTCTTAATTCTCTTACCCACCTTCTCCACGGTCTAAAATCAGAACATCCAGAATGTTTTGACAGTCTGCCCTCTGATGCACGTACCATTATGAACACACCAACCGATAAATTAGATCCTGTTGATGTCCCACCAGGAAAATATATTCATTTGGGTCTGTTGAATCAGTTTGAATTCATTGGAACTGTGATCACAGAAGCTACCGTGCTTACTCTGTTACTACTGTTCAACATTGATGGAATGCAATTGTTCGAAAACAGCTCTTGGACACTGTGGCCCATCTTAGTGACTATTGCATCCATACCATCCCTAGCTGGAAAGGTTTTTGCAATCGGACTTTATTATGGTCCTGCAAAGCCGAAAGATTTTTCAGTTTTTTTAAAGCCTTTCGTCGATGAACTGAAGGAAATTTTAATGAAGAGTGATGTATTGATCAAAGGTCAGTTTGTACCAGTACGACTTCTTGGCTTCTGTTGCGATACACCTGCACGCTCATCCATTTTAGAAACGGTTGGCCACACAGGATATTTTTCCTGCTTTAGATGCACCACTAAAGGAAAAACCATTAGCAAGAGGAGATGTTTTCCGAATGTTAATGCCCCCCTTAGAGAGGACAATAAATTTCGAAACAGAGTCTATAAGAAATTTCAACCTCCATCAAAGGAGGACTCTGCTTTATTGGAAGTTCCATCATTGCACTTCTGTAAGTCATTCGTGTTAGATACGATGCATATGGTGTTTATCGGTTGCACCAAGGCCTTCCTTACTTTGTGGGTCAAGGGGAAACGGCCACACAAGTTGCGCCCAGCCTTGCGTCAAGAACTCCAAGATCGGCTTGAAAGATGCATCCCGTTCATTCCAGCAGAATTTTCCCGCAAACCCAGAGAAATTCACCAAGTTGCCATTTGGAAAGCCACCGAACTGAGGTTGTTCTTGCTATACCTTGCACCAGTCCTCTTAAAAGGAATCCTACCAGTCGACAACTACCTCCATTTCCTTGAGTTAAGTATTGCCATGACCATTTACCATAGTAGAACACTCATTGCTGATGAAGGGAATCGAAAATATGCAAAGTCTTTACTTGTCCATTTTGTCCAATCGGTCAGATCATTGTACGGAGAGGCTTATGTATCGCATAATTGTCATTCTTTAATTCACCTTCCTGAAGATGTTGAGTTTTTTAGAGAGTCTATTGATAATTTCACTCTTAACAGCCTATCGGCATTTCCATTTGAGAACTTTATGAGTTTTTTTAAAAGATTCACACGGGGTCGAAGCAAGGCTCTGCAACAAATTGTCCGTAGGCTACGCGAGTTATTTGGATCTGTATTCTGGAGGCAGAAATATTCCTCAAAGCCTAAAGAAGGTATCAAACTGCTCAAAGAGCACAAGCAGGGGCCAAAGCCTCTATTCTGCAATGGTCGGCAATATAAGGTAGCCGAGTTTCCGTCATTCACTCTTTCTTCAGAAAACCTGGCTGATTGCACATGTGGCACTGACAAAGGCACCGTTATCCTTGTTCAAAATTTTATTTACGATGAAGAACTGGACACTAAATTTGTTGTTGGCAGGAGATACCTCCAAAAGTACAATTTGTTTGCTGAACCGGTGGCGGAAAGCTCAAAATTGGGAATTTAAAAAGTAGCTCAGTTATCGAAGAAAGTCGAAAAATGGCCACTTTCATCCATCGTTACAAAATATGTCAGACTTCCATATAAAGAACATTTTGTTGTCTTTCCGGAGCTTCATATTGACTAGTAGCTTCCACACTGTCCTCGCCTATTTGTTAAATTATGTAAGTACAATGAAAACAAATTTGGTGTAATTCTTTTTCGGTTTTTGCTTTCGTATTGCTTGACCTTCCTGGACTTTTCTTCCTCAAATATTCTTGAGAATTTCCAATTCCTGTAAGCATTCGAGTTGGTTTTTAAGTTATCCCTGAGTTATTCGGTAGGTCTAATTAGCAGCTTATTTTTAATGGGATTCTTAAGTGTGCGTTGTGAAAGTATTGTGGTTTGAAGTGTTTTGTTAGTTGTAATTCTTTTTCCTGAAGCTTAAGACATATTAGCGGCTCTGGTGCTTGCACTAGAGCTGCTATTTTTATTTTTTGGTCGAGCTGAAGATGTCCTGTCTTAAATTTCAATTTTTCCCCCTTCTCTCTCTTTTTTTTTCTCGTAGTTTTTTAGTTAGTTAGTTTTTTTAGTCAGTAAATTTTTTTATACACACTACTGTTTTCTGCCTTGTTATTGAAGAGCAAATACAAATGATCGACCGCTTTCATGGGTTTCAAACTTTCCGTCCTTGCTTCATTCATTCTTGCTTGTTATTTTGATTTATTTTTTAACACCAACTGGGACAATGGGTTTACTAGGTTTCACCTTTTTATAGTTTCTGCTGGTACGCATTTGCTGTGCACCCCAACTGCAGCACGTATCTTAATCTTCTAACCTTAACTCATGCCTCACCTTCACCGATTGCATGTGCCTCACAGCTGGAACCGTTTTGTACTTTTCTTCCATATTCTATCAGAATTTCCAAGAGAATTCTGAAAACGTGGTTTTCTACTCTGAACCCCATATTTCTTAGGATTCAAATGTAGTCCAACATTCCGATGAAGTTAAATAGTAATATTCAAAGCACTTTTATATAGATCGCTCGCGTGAAAGGAAGTAACTTTTTTGACTCATTGTAAAAGTAAACAACAAATGTGCCTTAAGTTTCCCTCAGAAGATAGGTACTTTTATAAATGTCGAGCCATACACAGTTGTTCCTCATCGGGGAATGCAATTCATTACTGCCCTTATTACTGATTGTTAGCCTATTTGCATTTTTGAAAAGAATACAAATAAAACCATAGAATAACCCTTACATCAAGCTAAACAGTTGAGAACCACTACCAGTTCCTTTTGGATCCTTTGAAAAATTGTACTTTCAATTATAAAGCGTTCTTCAATGTGGCGTTGCTGTTAGTTTTAAGTTTCCATGCTTGGCGAACAGGCGTTACTAAACATTTCTTATTGTTTGCAGGGATCAAAACCGACCAAAGATTCTGCAAACCCAAATGAAGGACTAGTAGAAGATCTTTGGACGTTAGTCTTCAACCTGGAGGAAGATGAATATGATGTTTTTTCAAACAATTGGATCCAAGATGATAAGGAAATCGAACAAGGCGTATTCAACGCTAAATATCCTCCAGAGAACTTTAATGCCAATGTTTTAGCAAAAAAAGGACAACAATATGCGGATAATTGGAAAACTGTGACCGTCAAATTAATCGAAAAGAACTATCGTAAGCATCTTCCTAATTTTATCCAATTTTCAGCATCTCATACTTTAATCTTATTCATTTCCATCTAATTTGTGTCCTTCAAGTTAGGTAACTGTACTGAAACAGTGCAAAAGTCAATTTTGTATCGAAAAGTACCAAAACTTTTAACGAACCAATTGATATATGGACCGCGTCAAACAGAATGGAACCAAGCCACATCAGCTAGGTATTGCCAAATTCAACAGGGGAATTCGATTTTTTATGAGAGAATGTTTGTGCGGATTCCTTTAGAAATTTTAAGGAATTTGCTATTTATTATGGAGAAAATTCATTGAAATTTGCACAAGAATCAGCACAACAGTTTTCATGTAAAAAATTAAATTGCCCTATTAAATTTGGCAGTAGCTGATGTGACTTGGTTCCTTTCTGTTTAACTTGGCCCATATGTAACTGTCCACAGAAAATGACCCCGAGAAATGACACAAAGATGCCCATGAGACCTTTGATCGCGACAGAAAAATTTTACTGCAATGGTTTATACAGATCGGTGACGAAAAATCAAACTTATGAGAACTCAAAAAAGTTTTTTATTCCATTCGTACATAGTAAGCTGTTGCGAGCAGTAAAGTTCTATTTTGTGCCAATATCCAGTGTCAAGTTTCATTATTAGCTTGGAATGCCATGCCCTTATCACAGCTATCTACAATTTTAAGTAGTTTTTTTCTTCAAAACTGCTTTTTTTAATTGCAACTTCCAGCTCCCATAACTATGCTTTGGTTTGCCATTTTCAGGCGTTTTTCATCTCAATATGTTGAAAGAACTGTCATCTATGCTTTTGTAACTCAAATTAGAGTTTTAGTACACTAAGGTCCCTTCGCATATGTACTGTCTACATGCACATGATTTTTGTCAATTTATAATTATCAGTTCCCTCAAATTTTACGTGAAATCTTGAAAAAACATACAGGGTGTGCAAATGACAGAATATATCAAAGATAATTTCTAGCCCCTGAAGATTACTTGACCACACCCTTAAAATTTGCAAAAACCAAAAAGTTAACATACGTCACTCCGTTATCGTTACATTGCATTATCATTTGTCGTCTGTAATTTGTCATCACACAAAAGTACTCCAAACGGAAGATTAAAATTGCTGAGCGACTGTAAACCTCAATTTATTTGGGGGGGGGGGGGGGTGCCAGCATTCATTCTGTGGTACTTTTCATTTCCACTCTCATTCCTGAGTCAAGATGAAGGACCGAAATTAAAGTGGGACGAGTACTTAAAATAAGTCTGTGTGAATATAAAATCGAATCAATTTTTCTGTACCACTATCGGTTCATTTTAATTTTTTTCCCACCTCTTACAGAATCATTTGAACAAGCCTTCACTGACATGGTGAGACTTACAAAAGGCCACCGTCTGAAAAGAGACAGTGATGCAGAATTGGCAAATTCTAAAAGGAAAAGAATCATGACGAAGTCGATAGAAGATTTTTTCGCCGGCAGTTCTAAGAAGGGCAAGGAGCCGAAGCACAAAAAGAAGCCAGTTTTAACTGAGATTCCAAAGTTTCCTGTAGACACAGTGAATCCCAAAACTCCGGATGCTAGGAAGAAGTCAACCCCTAAATTCCACACACCTGAAGATCTTTCAGCAGTCGAGAGCACCAGCTCAACGAAAGACAGAATTCATGCTGAGTCTCCACCCAAAAGAGCCCATGAGAAAAGTAGCAAAAATAAGCACTCATCTCAAAGTTTCTCGAGCCCGCAGAAAGACAGAATTCATGCTGAGTCTCCACCCAAAAGAGCGCATGAACAAAGTAGCAAAGATAAGCACTCATCTCAAAGTCTCTCGAGCCCGCAGAAAGACAGAATTCATGCTGAGTCTCCACCCAAAAGAGCGCATGAAAAAAGTAGCAAAGATAAGCACTCATCTCAAAGTCTCTCAAAACCGCAACAGAAAGTCGACTCAACTCCCAAGGACATGAGCTGCGAAGCATCAGGGGGGTGTTCGTTCACACATAACTCCATAATAATATACATCAAACTATAAACAAATGCTGAGATGCATTAATGATTATACTAAAATTATTAATTAAATAGCAAACAGTTCATTTCAGTATTCATTCATGGAATGACAATTTTTCTGTTTCAGACATCATGGGAAAATTCACGAGCTCCCCTAAAACTACAAAACTAAAAATTAAGGATGGGACGGAGAAACGCAAATTTTTTGGCGAGTTCACAGACGAAGAATCAACTGTAAGTACTTATACATTTTATAAAATGTTTTTAACTTTCAAAATTATTTTCCTTTGAGCGAGTGGAAATCAACGTATTGTTAAGAACATGTTAACTATTAATTGTTACGTGTATAAATAAAGCATTACAATAATAGCTACATATAGCACAATAGTCAAGTACTTTGACAGTACATGACTAGATATCAACGATACTAAATTAATCTATTTAACTTGTTTTCGCAACTGTTTCAGATATACATCAATGCCTGGGGCGAGAACATTCCAAACGAAGATCTTTCTGCCAAAAAAATCAAGTTCTTTAACTTGGTATTAAAAGAATACAAAAGTACGAAACATCTCGAATATAATTCAAGATCTTTCTATGAATTTGTAAACGAATAATTCACCTGCAATAAAATCCTTATATGTATTAAAATCTGTATTACTTCTGTACCATATTTTACCGAAACACATGAGTCATACTTGCAAAATTTTTGATTAAAAAAAATTAAAGAAAGAAAAAGTAGAAAAAAAACATTAAATCTTATATGAGGAAACCTATGGTTACATTCCATAGTTCTCGTGCAGTCTCGTGCATAGTTTTCGCCCATCCCAAGCAACAGATGTTTATGAGTTTTATGCGCACATTTACGTAGTCTTAATTGAGTCAGAAATTCGCGTGTATGCCACGATATTGATGTGAATAACTCGCAATTAATTATAATGATCTTAGAAATTCGCTAGGAACGCGACGTATTTGCCGTGATATCGTGTAATTTCTAATTTGTTTTACAAAATCCCTGGAAAAATCAAGTTCTCTCCGCGATGTAGATGACAAACCCGCCATTGCTGAGAATTAAACGAAACCGCTGGTTAAATCCCGTAATTTTCGCGGCTGAAAATCACCAGCTAACTTCAATTAAACATTGAACTAACAAAAGTATCAAATCTTCATGAAAATAACCAACTTTTGATTGGGTATTTTTCATTATTACAATTATCATATGAGCTTACTGAAGAACAGACCAAAATAGCAGCATACTACTAATCTCTACTTTTTTATCAAACCAGTGTGTCTCGCCAATTTTGAAATAGTAGATGATAATTCAGAAACACAATTAGTAACTGATCACTAATCACAGTGATTTCTGATGGTGGGGTTTTCCTGTGCGTAGCACGGGTTTTCTGCTAGTTTTACATAAAAAAGACATAAATTTATATAAATTCCAGTTTTTTTTACGTAAGAAAAACTTAGATTTATGTAAATGTAAGTCTTTTTTATGTCAAATTGGCAAGAAGGCGTCAACTGTGGTGTAAATTTTACATAAAAAAAATGTAAATTCATGAACTATTACGTAAAAAAAATTTAAAAATTACTTTTTTTTTATGTAAAAAAAAAAAATTGCTACTAGGGTACCTTCTTATTAGTGTGATTAAACAGTTGATAACGATATTCCTTTATGATTCCGCTGCCTGCTACCATTTAAGTGCTGAAATAAAAATTTTACATCGATGGGCAACCATTAATCAAAGGTGGTACCAATGAGCTTTGGCTAACTCTAATGAAATTAATCCTTGAGAGTATGATCTGTCAAATCATGCCTGTTGCCCTTTAATATGGTCCCAGGAAACCTGCTGACAACGTGGAGTTTAAGGACGAATTTAATGAAGAACTAAAGGTTTTCTGCATAGATGGCCTAGAAGATGATGGAACAAGGTACCAAGTAATTGTTCCGGGTCTTTGATACCCCTGCGAGAGCTTTTGTCCTTAGAATATCTTGTCCCAATGCATACCCTGCCCAAGATGCAAAATTGAAAAACCGCGACCGACCACGGTCAAGACGATTAAGCAAAACAAGTCTCTTTGAAACGGAGTGTGTGTATAACAACTTATGTCCGTTTAATTTTTAATTTTTAACACGTGTGGCAAGGCAGAGTATGCTTATATGTCGCATAATTTCACTGGGAATAAATTTAAAAAAATCATTTCTAGTCCAGATAGAAATATTTGTTTAGAATTGTCGAATAGGTGGCCAGATACGCAAAAACCATCTTGTAACATTCTCAACCATTTACTTTATAGATTGATTTTTTGAAAACTTTCGGCGGGAAGAAAATCGAGGACTTCTTGTCTCGAGTCTTGAGTGCCACATTTACAAATAGATTTGCCATGTCGTTCAACTGGACGGATGAGAATGGGAAGGACAAATTCGAAACGCTCACCTTTTTGACAGTGCTTAATAGTAAGTATCCATTTACTTTTTCTCAAATTATTTTTTATGATGTTAGATTGATAAACTGTTGTGCGAATTTTGAAAAGCACATAGGCGTAGGGTGGCCCTTGTTTTGGACTTTTCCGAATTTTTGAGGTGCGACCCCCTAAAAGAATGCCTTTTGGTAAGTAAAGGATGGCAAAAAAAAAAAATTCGCGAAAAAAAATTTTTAAGTGGTGCCCCACGGGCGTTAAAGTTGGGACGCGCGTAAGCGTGATTTCCGCAGATCGCGGTTTTTTACGATTTGACGCCTCGCGCAAGGGATGATGAAATTGACTTAGACTTATGAAAACTTGGTAACTTACTTACTTTTTTACGTACTTTCACGTGGTGACAACAGATTTTTTTAAAAAATTTTACAAATTCGATTTTTTGCCCCGTAAAGTTGGGGAAAAACACGATTCTTGACCATCGAAACGCGCGAAACGCACATTTCTTCAAGTCGGCGCGTCTGTTTTGGCATGATGAAATCGACTTGGACTTATGAAAACTTGATAACTTGCTTAACTTTTTACGTACTTTCACGTGGTGACGAACAGATTTTTTTTCAAAATTTTTAGAAATTCGATTTTTTGCCCCGAAAAGTTGCGAGAAAGCGCGAATCGCACATTCCTGCAATTTTACGCGTCGCCTCAAATATCGTGTAGTTCACGTAGAAATTTGGAATTTCAGTAAGGCATTAATCACTTGTTAAGTTACTTGGCGATTATGATACCATGATTTGTGTAAAAAATGTCAAAAATCCGATCTTTTCTATTCAGAAGAGACTGCACTGAGTTGAGAGCGCAAGAAGCAAAACACGTTGAAACGCGTTGAGACACGAATGAACATGAAAAATCTAGATCGACGGATCGCTCATCATTTCAAGAATTTGTCTGATTCAATTCAGTTGCTCGTTTATGTCTCAACGGGAATGTACGTTCGAAGTGCAATGAAAGTCGAAAGTGTTTTTTAATTTTAATTCGAAAAATGTCCCCGCAAACTCGGAGGAACACCGATGTGTATTTAATAGGGAGTTATTTTTCTCAGATAGTTGGGAGCAAGTTGCCTTCAAATGGAGACGCTCTAAAAGTTTTGTTTTATAATATTTGTGAAGTCAAACATTCTTTACGCGAAAGTGCACATTTAGTCATTGATGAAATTTTATCATTTTGGAATAAAGCTCGTATTCCAACGAAACATCGGAGTGATCGCGTGAAAAAACTTGAAAATGTGTACGGTGAGTGGAGAAGTCTTCAGAAACATTTAAGATGATACCCGTTAGGCTGAAATGAATTTTGAAGAGGTGGATTTATGTACAGGTATGGACACTATATTTGTTTCGTTTAACCTTTTATCGATCCACCATTTCCGTATTCTTAAGTATATGGACAGGACCCTTCAGTATATTGACGTGAATTACTAATTGCCAAAAACTTTAGTCACACTGTTCTTATTCATTAGGAATTGAAAAGAGAATAGGAGGACTTTTTGTAGTATATGAGCAGGACCCTTCAGTATATTGATGTGAATTACTAATTACCAAAAAGTTTAGTCACACTGTTCTTATTCATTAGGAATTGAAAAGAGAGTAGGAGGACTTTTTGTATTAATACTAGGGATGGTTCTTAATGTTTGTTTCAGATGCAAGGTTACACATCTTGGTGAAGTTAAAAATGCCCCAATTACGATTGTGGACCAACCGGCGGTGAACGAGCGGACATACCATATACACACAACAGAAAACCAAAGAGGAGTCCACTTCGTCAATAAGAGTAATATGAAATCTATGTCCAGTTCTCTGCCCTTGGAAGTATTTATGCCAAAACCTCATTTCGAAACTCTGTCTAAATTTCTGCAAAAAGCCGCAGTCGGGCGTCGGCACTGTAATTAGTGACGGCGTCAACTTCTATTCTATAATATCGGAGAAAAAGGATGCAAAAAACATCAGTGCCAGTCTCATCGAAAACGTAAGTAGTCCGTTCTATATAATCATTAGCGGATAAAAACTCCAACAACTTATCGTATTAACGGTTTACTTAGATTTGGACCCACAAACCAGTCTTAGATTATTTTATGGTATAAATTAAGAAACATCGTCGAAATGAAGAACATTACGAAATGCTTACAATTCTTGAATTAGATTCGAAAATGCATTTGAAGCAAATAATATGACACGCATTATTGTTCCTTTTTGAAATTCACGTGTGTTTCCCTAATTCGATAGGGAAGAGGTGAGTGCAAAAATCAAAATTCGACGAAATGCTACAGTTTTTTATACTTTGGATCATAATCAAATGAATGATGCAATTCTATGCATTTGTCGATTCTTGTTTGGGGTGTATCCCCGTAGGGATTTATAATGAAGCCTCCATGGTACGCACATGATAAACAACTAATTTCTTTCTTTGTTACAGACACTCAGAAAACTGGTCCAATATATAACGACAAAAGGACATTCCTACGATGTGTACTATGTCATGAGGGGTAACAGAAAGGAATTTCGCCCGGATCAATTCGCATTAACATTCACGAGCACGCCTGTTCATCTGACTTGCTTTAGGCTGATCAAAATGAAGAAGACACAAACCGGATACACGTACCAACTTCCGTCTAGTCTTGATAAAAAGACGAGGTCCCATATTGAGAGAGGGATGCTGACATTCAACGGAGTATACGACAATCCGAACTGGAACATCGTTATCAAAGATACCAGTAAGTAATAATAGTACAGTCTTTCCATTGTTTTTAAACGTTTTGACCGTAGTTTTAAATCATTAAGTTGTAGATTGTACAGTTAAAGGTATATTATTATAAAATAAACTATTTTTCCATTTTTCAGGCAACCCATCAAGAAAAACAGGCAAAAAACGAACTCCGGTACCAGAAAAGATAGATGAGTGCCTCTCCCCACTGGACCCAAACACCCCCGGACTAATCGTATTGACAACAAAGGCGTATCGGGAGGTCCCCCAAACGACGAAATCCCCCATCCACCCGCGTGAGTATTGATAATTACAATAATTATTGAATAATCCATTCGTCGTTGTTCTGCCGTAAAGATAGGCAGTACACTATATAAATAAGAATTTCGTCTTTTCGTAGCTCCATGGAACTCTTGGAGACTGAAGCTAGTATCGCAAAATTTAAAAACCACTTGTGGTATTTAAATCCAAGGATGTGTGCTTTGTCATTTTTTGACCCTGATGTTCCAGATCAGATGAAAAGAAAGATGATTGTTTCATTGAATAATTCTCCCTATTCTGAAGATAATGAGAAAAAATGTATCTTCCACGATATTAAGGAAATCGTAGGCAAAGACATTTCTGATTTTGTCAACACTTTAAAGTTTTTTTTACAAAATTCGGTTTGCCAACAAATTTTCTTCAAAAGGACCCGTCAACTTGGTGCAATGACGACGAATACAAAAGTATTTCCAAAAAAGTGTGTAAATTAAAATCAGTAGATGATGTGGCTGAACGGGGTGTTAAGTTGATCGAAGAATACAATGGTAGGCTAACAAAAGATCCTGCTCAACAACAAAATATTTTAAAACTCGTAGCAGACTACAGAAAAAATTTCCCCAAGTGCACCAAAGAAACCTTGTGTCAACCTCTACTACGAAAGTGTTCTCTTATTTCCAAAGAATTAAATGTTGTGTTTTTACTTAATTAAATTACCCTGTCTTTTTTTGTTTCACATAATCATCAGATAATATGTGAATGCACAAAAGATCTAATTTGCAGCCTAAAAAAGACGCTCTGCAAAATCATCAGCGCCATTTTCCGCGAATCGCGTATTCTTGTAATTTAGAGGGTAAAAACGATCGGATTTTTGACATTTTTTACACAAATCATGTTATCATAATCGCCAAGTAACTTAACAAGTGATTAATGCCTTACTGAAATTCCAAACGTGAACTACACGATATTTGAGGCGACGCGTAAAATTGCAGGAATGTGCGATTCGCGCTTTCTCGCAACTTTTCGGGGCAAAAAATCGACTTTCTAAAAATTTGATAAAAAATCTGTTGTCACCACGTGAAAGTACGTAAAAAGTTAAGCAAGTTACCAAGTTTTCATAAGTCTAAGTCGATTTCATCATGCCAAAACAGACGCGCCGAATTGAAGAAATGTGCGTTTCGCGCGTTTCGATGGTCAAGAATCGTGTTTTTCCCCAACTTTACGGGGCAAAAAATCGAATTTGTAAAATTTTTTAAAAAAATCTGTTGTCACCACGTGAAAGTACGTAAAAAAGTAAGTAAGTTACCAAGTTTTCATAAGTCTAAGTCAATTTCATCATCCCTTGCGCGAGGCGTCAAATCGTAAAAAACCGCGATCTGCGGAAATCACGCTTACGCGCGTCCCAACTTTAACGCCCGTGGGGCAACCACTTAAAAATTTTTTTTCGCGATTTTTTTTTTTTTGCCATCCTTTACTTACCAAAAGGCACCCTTTTAGGGGGTCGCACCTCAAAAATTCGGAAAAGTCCAAAATAAGGGCCACCCTAATAGGCAGTATTGCCAGTACGGGTTTTCGGTCGAATTAAAGAAAACTTTATACCCTGGGTGTATATAAGTCGAAATTGAGAGCATGAATTGCACAGCAGATCTGAAAGTCCTGCATGAGGAATGAAAATTGATGCGCTGTTTAAAGTTTTTCATGTGTAACATATTGATTGAAGCAGTTATTATCAGAATTTTCCCTCAAGTAACCCTGCCGCGAAAAAATTTGCGTAGTTCTTCTCTAAGTGGGTGTTACAGTTTTTCTGATGGTCTAGAAATTAGGAGTTGATATAAGATCCTGGCAGGAAGTTAGGTCTCGCACATATTCTCGTATATACAGAGTTTTTTTCCCCCTAACTTCAACAGTTCGTAAGAAAATCCACTAGAGAATATGGTTGACAAATGGGTTAAAAAACCGATGAAAGGTGATATTTTGTAATTCTTTTGAAACTGCATCCTTAAATAAATCATCAATCAACGCACTACATGTGTCCGTCCTCCTTGCATACAGTCTCAAGATTTGCCTCAAGACTTCTCTTGGAAGTCAGACGAGTTTACAAAAAATAAGTGAAAGTTAATAATTTGAACTTTTTTGCTAAATTTGACTCTCCTGAAGAATTTGCAAAACAGAACGAAGGGCCGAATGCCGGCGTTACAATGGAGTTACATTAAGTTTGTAATATTTTGAATACTTGTAAAATAATAATAAGCAACATTACTAACTGAGACAAATCTTGCAATCTGTTGGATTTCATTTTTCCTTTTCTTAAAATATATTTTCATCATAAATTCCAGGTGAAAAGTGGTCGACAGTTAACATCCTTTCTCTTTTGCCAGTAACGTTGCCAACGCTTACAGTAATAAAAAAATGGCGACCATCCAAACTGGAGGCTGAAGAGGGATTCCTCGTTCTGGCTGCCACTAAGGGAGAAGCTCAGGAAAAACTAAAAAGGAGAAGGGAGAAGCTCACTTCTTACGGTTGTGATTCGCAACCAACAGCTGTTGTGATTGGCACTGCTCCAGGATCACAAGACTGTTTTGTTGTTTTTGATAACTTCTGCTATGTGTGTCAATCTGCTTTAAAAGCAATAGACATTTGCAGGGTTGCCAGCCAAATTATTTTTTTCCATTCCCTGACATTCCAATATTTTCCCCTGACTTTTAAGTATGGATCTGACGCAGTCTGTTAAAGTGAAAATGAGTCAGTTGATCACGCAACGCGAGCCCGAGACCGCCCGCGCCTAATTCCACGAAAAATCAGAAAAATCCCTGATTAACACCGAAATTCCCTGACTTTTCCCGGTTGATTGATTTTTTCCCTGACTTTTCCCGGTTTTCCCGGTCGCTGGCAACCCTGCATTTGTGTCAAATTAATTACTTTGCTCAAGGTAAAGGCTCCCCCGGAGAACTTACTCACGTGGCTCTTTATAAAATCTTATATTTATGATTTACCTGATGATCAAGAAATATTATATCCAACCCAAAAAACATACCGAAAGGATTTGAACATGCCTTAGATGATACATTAATCATATGGTTTTGAGGTATTTCCTCCCATCATGTAGGTACTGTAGTATTGCAACTCTTATTTTTCGTCTTATCAATTATGCTTATTCTTACTTCCTACTATTAGAGGTGTTTCTTAAGAAGAATTGATCCTTTCTCTTTTTGACATTTACTCGGTTTTTCAAAGCATTTGACAAAATGGATCCTATTCCTTGCTTCGCTCGACATTGCGATGCTGTTTGCGACTCCTTAGTGGAGCTTCTAGCTCATTTTAAAAATGCTCACAAAATGAAGTCTTTTCAACCCGTAAGTTGCAAGTATAAGTCTTGTACACGGTCTTTTACCAATCAACGTACTTTTATCAAGCATTTCAAATTAGTACACGAGAAAGACTCTACTCTACATAGCCCTGTAGTCGATGAATCGGTAGTCCCATTTCCAAATACTCATGTTTCGGAACATGAGAATGATGAAATGCTCACTGTCACACCCTCTGTATATTTAGTCAATACTAAAAATGTCATGCATATAGCGAGTCCCATATTCATGATTATTCAGCTGAAGAGTTTCTAAATAAACAGTTTGTCGATCTCTGCAGCTCATTGCATAGTAGCCTAACCCTTCCTTTTTCTCATGCTAAGAAATTGTAAAATCCATCTTGGACTTGGTTGGAAGTATCAACAGTGTCTATGCAGAACAACTTCTCCCATTGTAGTGACGAAATAGAGGAAGCTAGGAGTATTTTCCCACGATTAGAAGAAAAGTTTGAATGGGTCGAAAGTACCTAGTTGTTCTAGTTCTAGGTAACGATTGAACTCAGTTCAGAGAGCGATAGCGGCATCGAGCTCCACCCCTCCCCGGTAGCTCGCAGGCTACAGGCCTTCCGCCGACAAGCTTCACCTCCGTCGCTGCCAGTTCTTCAGCCAATTCCTCGGCCTGTTCACCGACATGCCCCCTTCAGGATCCCTCGGCCGGCGAACTCTTTGCTTGGACCGAATCCTGGACGTCCGGCTTTAAGAAGGCCCCCGGCACCCACTTCAACCAGTGCTTCGTCTTCGCGCCGGCCCTGCAGCCGACCTTCCGCCGCGGCCGGGCGCCCCGAACCCAGGTTGACGCCCGCGGCACGCCGCCAGCTCCTAGAAGCCGATCAAGCCCGCTCAGCTTCTCGGCAAGCTGTCGTCCCTGGTGCGGTCCATCGGATCCCGACTCGGCCTCGTCTCATAACCAGCTGCAGGGGACCCACTCCACCTGCTCAGGCCCCCAGCTCAGCCTGGTTCATAACCTTGTCAGAAGAAGAAAGGCTCCTTAGCCCCGCGCCATCGGATGCCTCGACAGTCGAGGTACGACCTTCCGAAAATGCGTCAACTCAGACCTCTCCTCGCCGTTCTGTCCGAGATGCGTCGACTCAAACGACACCTCCCCGATCTTCCTCCATCGGCATCCAGGCAGAGGTGATCGTCCCTACTCCCGCGGCACCGGCGCCCCAACCTTCCACCGTCTCGCAGCCTTGGCTCCCTGCTCCCAACTGAGCGCAAAGGAACCTAGCCCATCATCTCCAACGCTCCCAAAGACGTGCTCGGCAGCACCGAGAAGCTGTTCACCGCCGCCAGATCCTGCAGAGACCGCCGCCGCCTCGTAGACGCCGCCCTCATCCTCGTGCTCCTGGGGCCTAAACCCTTCTTCATTTTGTACTTTTTACATTTTGTACTTTATCTTGTGCTGATTTTGTACTTATTGCTTGCTTAAAGCTTAATCTTATGCATTCAAGCTTTGCTATTTTGTAATTGTAATTTTGAATTCTGTACGCAATAACAGGCTTCGCTTCCTTAATTTCTGCCTTTCTGATTTATTCTTGCACCTTCCTCATCATGTTGAGTCTCTGTGAGACCTCAAGGCGGGCAGAGTATGTTACCGCCGACTCGCAGCTTGGCAGCGTGGCGGCTGGGCGTCGCGGTCATCTCGCTCTTTGACCGGCCAGCTTCGCCGCGGATCTGACCCGTCCCCGCCGCCCCGCTCCTCGGCTGCGCGCGGACCTCCTGATTACGCGTTGTTTACCTACGAGTTGCGGTCACCTACAGTGTTTTTCCTCTGCTTTCCTGTAGTCATTCCAGCTGCATCCTCCGTGGGAATCGCTCATAGGTTAGTATTGACATCACTTTCTCCTCTTTCTATTGGCTTTTGGTGACGTCTTCCTCCTGTTCTCGGGTATATAAAGCCAGCCTAACTTGAGGCCATCATCTCATTTGATCATCAGCTTCACCGCAGTTCACATCTTCGAATCTTGGTAAGTTCTCGCTCGGGTTGCTTCGCCTGAGCTAGTCACCTAGAGAGTTCCTCTCCAGGATTGTCCCCCTACACCTAGAGAGTTCCTCTCCAGGATTGTCCCTCTTCACCTAGAGAGTTCCTCTCCAGGATTCCTTCTCTTTACCTAGGGAGTTTCTCTTCAGGACTTCTACCTTTTCCCTAGAGAGCTTCTCTCCGGGGCCTTGATTTTCCCTTATTGCATTTTGCTCAGGTTGTTTCGCCGGGGCAAGCCCAGGGAGCCATCTCTCCGGGATTTCTCACCGCCTTCGGGCGCCAAGCGCGTTGTTTCTTTGCGCTCCTTTTCGCTCAGGTTGTTTCGCCAGGGCAAGCCCAGGGAGCCATCTCTCCGGGATTTTTCACCGTCTTCGGGCGCAAGCTGCTTAGCGCATGCTCCGAGAGACGTGCTTTTTATGCCTACACACTACATTTGATGCGTACTAAGGAGAAGTATAGGGAAGATGTTATGTCACAAAATGTCACTGCAACTGGAATTCATGATGAATGTGTTCTTAACAATGTAAAAAATTGTCATATTCTGCAGAACGGCACAGTAGACACATTTCATGATTTATTTGAAGGCGTAGTAGTATATGACCTATACTTAAAACTTAAACATTACACATTTGTCACCAGGTCCTTTACGGTTCCCACTTTCAATAAAAGGTTAGCCGACTTAAACCTCGGTTGCAATTTATCAAATAAGCCTCCCCCATTGCCTCTCTCATTCAGCAAAGAAAAAGGTAAACTGCGAATGTCAGGATGTGAGCCGGAATGTCTCCTGAAGTATTTCGGTCTTTTGATTGGCGACCTGGTACCCTTAGACGATCCAATTTGGGAGCTTTATGTCGCACTACGCAAAGTTGTGGACTTAGTTTTAGGTCCTTCCTTCCCGCCAGGCACGGAACGTTGCAAAACGTTGTTGCAACGTACTGCAATAACGTTTTTGTTTACGTTGGTTTACAACGTTAGAAACAACGTTGTACAAACAGCGGTCGAACGTTTCATGCTGACGTTTACATTTATCGTGTAAAACACGGTATAAACAACGTTTTACAAACGTTGTTATTAAACGTAATCATGAAATTTCTCTAAAAACGTGTTGGCAATGTTTTAATCGAACGTTGTAATAATGTTTGGGAAAAAATGACGTTTTTTTGTCGAAGTTCGCACACATGGGGGGGGGGGGGGGGGGGAGTAAAATGTTGAACACCGAAATTTCACTTCATTCTTACCGCAACGACTGAAAAGTTTTCCGGATGTAAAAAACCTAAATTAAAGACGAACAAATAATCGAGTTTTTTTTCACGCCCCACATTTAAGGTAAAAATTTTTGGCAGGCATCATCGCACTAAAACGGTGGAAAAGTTTACGACAAATCTGCGTATGATAACGAGTTGACGCCCACACAAGCCCAAGCAAGTTGCATTTTAAAATGCGCGCGCTACAATTCGGATTCTATTTAACCTACAGGTTGTGCACGAAGACCACCTCCCTCAACGGGTTCAGTTAACGACTTCCGGTCGCGTGATTTTTTTTTTCTCCCACATACATAACGTATCACTATGAGGGTTCTTCCATTTGAAAAAAAAAAATTGAGTCTAAATCCCCCCCCCCCCCCGAAAATTTTAGCGAGCCGAAAAGTTGGTCCTCTTAAGAACATCTTTCTAGACATCCCGTGTGATTTGAAGAATTACATCTTCGCGAGTGTATATCTTCGCTAATTATTAATTCAATAGTGAACCGTGAAGTGCATTCAAGTGAAAGTGACATTTGTGTTTTTCTTAATTTTGTTGGCTAACATTCAACCACCCCACCCTTTATAGCTTTTCTGGAGTCTGCGTTTCGGCGAACTTTCATTCGGTACGTTATTCGACTATGCCGCGTTTTGGATGAAAGAAAAACCATGTAGTTGTGCCAACCTATGCACAACATCGTAAACAAAGAACCTGACGACAATGTGGTCGCTCGTTCCGAGCCTTGGCAAAAATGAAATGATACAAGTGCCCAACCCTACTAAAAGCTTTGGACTTTTGCTATAAAATGTATTCAGTGCTCAATATTCCATTCCTTGCTTTGTAATCAACTCGGTCTGGCACGTAGGAGGTAAATAACTGAGTTGTTTTTTTAAGGAAAGGTCTTCCATCAGGCCGGCGCGAATCGTGAGGTTGACTTTGGTGTGATTTTACCCAATGTGAGGTTGGTACAACTGCATGGCTCTTCCACGCTTCCAAAATAACCTCACCTCAGTCCTCGTTGCTCGTTGCTTGTTCGTTCGTGTTCGTCTCGTTCTAATCTCAGGATTCTGAATTTCTACTTTCTAGAACAAGTCGAAGTGCGAAGTTGCGAACTGCGGTAGTGACATGCATTGCATTGCGGTTGTGCCACATGTGTAAGAGAACTTATCCATATGACTGTTAATTTTCTCATTTAACGTAATTCAATGGCTGACAATCGTTCGAGATCTAACAGCAGTAGTGATGGCGAGAATGAGACATCTGTTGTTTTGAAAAAGAGGCGCGGTCGCCCGCAAAAAAGTTGGGACGCCGCCATGAGTAGGTCCACTCTCTATCAACGACTAAGAGAGCAAGAGCAGTCTTTGTTAAGTTCCACTAGTGCTCAATCAGTGCATGCAGGACCTTCTGATGAAGTTGCTCTCCCAGAAGAGTTTGACGCAAGTGTATGTCAGTCCCAGCCTGATTGTGAGATGGTCAGTGCATGTGAGGCTCCAGATGATGATGTGTGCCAGGTTCCGATTGTTGATGATGACTGCGTAAGTGTATCGGAGAGCTTTAATTTTCATTGGGAAGGAGATGTGAACTTTGATGCTGTGAGGTGTGTCGAAAAGGATGTTGACTGTTTGGACCCATTTGACATTTGTGGAGTTAATGGCACTGGAAGATTCACTGTCTGATGAGGATGATGATTGTAACTTGTTTGGTGATGATTCTAGTACAGAGTCTGAGGAGAGTGCACAGCAGACTTTAGAGGTAAAACTTGCTATTTGGAGCCCATAACATCACAAGAACGGCTTTGACAGAATTGTTGCATATCCTTGTTGAGCATCAACCAGTTGAGGATTTTAGTAAACTACCCAGAGACAGTAGAACCATTACGCGACACACATCCTTTGTCGGTGTTGAGGGTTTTCAAACTGTGAACAGATTGCCGAGAACCGAGTGCCGAGTTATTGGGAGGTGAAGATACTCTGGATACTCTCCAGCAGGCTGATTATTTTCCGCGTCGATATCCGAGTCGATAAGTTAGCGACTCACGGATAACGACTGAATTCTAACGACGTCCTTTAGCCGAGTGATCATTTACATCGAATTCCGCTGATCGTTATTCATCGTTCGATAACTTACCGTCGTTAAGTTAGCGATCTGGATCCCCACGTTGCCGACGTGAGAGATAATAATCAACCAATCAGAGAGCGTTTACGATACAAGCAGCGCTCCAACTGCGCGGCGGCGTAAGTTGAAAACAACGCATCTCTTTTCTTGACGTCACGCGGGTATGTTTTTAGGTTAGGTTAGCTTGCCGCGAATCGTTAGCTTAGAGGTTGCCGTAGAGCAACCTTTAACTTATCGACGGACTCAAATATCCCGCCACGGTTTAACGATCGGCGCGGAGTGAAATAATCGCTCGATTATACTTTTGCCGCTAACGACGGCGTTAACGTAACGATTTCAATATCGACGCGGAAAATAATCAGCCTGCGGGTGTAGAAGAGTGTAATAATGTGATAGATTTGAGCAATTGCGTTAAATGATTCAGGGTTAGTAGTCACTCCACCAAAAGAAAAAGCTACCCTTTCTCAAGTAGCGCCTATTAAAAAAGGTAGTATTTTAACTGAGCGAGACCCAAGCACGATCGTATCCCAAGCTGCACCCATTCATGAATAAATCTGTGTGACCGAGCAAGACCCCAGTGCTCTTGCATCCAAAGCAGCACACATGAGACCGTGTCAAAATGCCTTCCCCACGATGAAGGTACAGATGATGACCTTAATTAGGCGGCTGTAGCAATGAATGTAGGTAGAGATTCAGACGAAAAGGATCTTGATGAGCCAGAGGAGAGGGTAACGGAAAAAAAAAATTTGCTACACTGGTTTGATACGCTGCCGAAACTACAATCGCATTATTGTAGAAAAGATACAAAAAACTATATCTTGAAGAAAGGTGGAAAAGTAAAACCGATTTGTACGAAACGTACAAAGCTTTTGCAGCGGAACATATATGTAAGTCTGCTGTCAGTAGAGCCTTCTTATGCCAGATATTACATCAGTTGAACCTGAGTATTTTTTCACCCAAAAAAGACCGGTGTGATGCATGTGTAGGTTATAAGTCTGGGAATGTGCCCCAAAAAGAATGGGAGCAACACGTTCTAGATAAAGATAGAGCAAGAGCTGAAAAGGACTCTGACAAGACTGGAGCCCTACTCCAAAACGATTTCATTTGTCTGTGCATGGACTGGACATGCAGGCGGTGAAAGTTTCACCACTGACGAATGCAAGTGCCATGTACTACAAATTGTGTTCACATAATTTCACTGTTTATAACTAATTAGCCGCCACTGCTGTTGCTTCTGGTTTAATGAAACTAAGGCGGATTTAAGAGCCAAAACTTATGGATCCTGCATAAATAATTATTTAAGAAAGCATTGCAGTTCCACGGCCAGAACTCCAATTGCTGTGTACACCGACAACTGCTGTAACCCAAGTAGCTTGAATTGCAATACGTTGTTATAATGTAGTAAGAAAATTGCAACTTGTCGAATGGCGTGCATGTTGTTTACTAACGTGATTCAAGGGGCGCAGAAAATCGCAACTTCATTGCAATAAAATCACTAACTCTCGGATTCTCGCAGTCTCGCGACAACGTACCGCCAGACCTCATTCGCGTCACACTATATCATGGACCAATAGAATTCGTCCATAGCACTTATGGCTCGCGCGTTTTCAACGGTTTTTGTTTCTACCTTCGTATCCGTTTTTCCTGCTGTTCTATTCGTGCTTGCATTTGCATTTATATAAGTGTTTTAATCACTAACTCTCGGATTCTCGCAGTCTCGCGACAACGTACCGCCAGACCTCATTCGCGTCACACTATATCATGGACCAATAGAATTCGTCCATAGCACTTATGGCTCGCGCGTTTTCAACGGTTTTTGTTTCTACCTTCGTATCCGTTTTTCCTGCTGTTCTATTCGTGCTTGCATTTGCATTTATATAAGTGTTTTACGCACCTGAAATGAAATAATTTAGAGACGAACTGTCGTTCTTTTGGTGTAAGTTGAAAGTTCTCCTGTTAGCGTTAGTAAATATGTAAGTACTTTTAAGCCGTTGATGTTCGCTAACCAAGTATGGCGGAATCCGCGCGTACCAGGAATTTGCGGAATTCTTCACATTTATTATGTACTTGTTTTTAATGATGTTGATGACTTTAATGTAATCTTGTCGTGTCTCGACGCAATTATCACCGCCCCGAAATATTTGCTAACTTATCAGGAAGAACTATGAAGAAATATGGGAATGTTGAATATGTTGGCGCTGCTCGCGCCACCAAAGTTCATCCTTCATTCTGATAGGTAGGCAAACCGCCCGTATTCCATGTCGCGCGGCGCCCGATAGCGCTGCGGGTTTTCTTCTCGCCCATCCGGTTTTCTTTAAGTTATTTGAATAATTTTCTTGATTATTTTGTCCATCTTCAAAGGTAAAATTCCTCTTTAATTCCTTCTTGCAATACATTCTTAATTCTCTGGCTCACTGGCGCCTTCCTTCGCAAGTTTTCTAAGCTTAAACAACGCGTCCACGTATTTCCATCTCAAGTCCCGTTTGACCGGTTGGCCCGTGTGCCCCTACCTATTCATGCATCACCTAGCTCTCTATGCTAATGTCTTTGGGTACGAGATTCGCCCCGTGGAAGTTCTTTCCCACGCTTTAGATTTCCTTCTTCCTATTTTCGTCGTTTCAGCTGCCCAATGAGTGTATTTTCCAAATTTAACTTCTTTCAACTATCCTTTCTCTTACTAATAATCACATGTTAGAGTCCGGCCTTCTGCCACTAAAAGTTCATATTTCGGTTTAAATTCATCGCGCTGCCTGTAACCGGTTGCGGCTGCCTGCGGTCCGGGTGCCGCGAATGACTTTTTCCAAATTTAAATAAAATAAATGCGCGTCGTCTATCTATTTAATTAACCTCATTCGCGTTTCTCGTGACCGGTCACGACTGCCTGCGATCCGAGTGCCGTGGATGACTCTTTCGGTTAATCTTCTTAGAAGACACTAGCATTAAACTTTCAGAATGAGGACTCATCTGATCATGAGTTGACTCAGATAACAGTAACAGTAGAAGTAGTAGTGGTAACACTGGTTCGGTTTTACCTTCTTCATATTCACCTTCTAGTGAGGAAAGTAATGATCCAGTAGACCCTCTTCCATTTCCCAATCCAATTTCTGTGGATATTAATGACCCCGTGAACCCTTCCCCGTCCTTATACCCAGATCATGGCGATAGTTTGTCGGATTGTGAAGTAGATTCTGATTCGGCTTCTGATGTACCTTCTATGGGCAATTCCCTCTCTGAAGATGACTATATCGAGCCAGATAATGATGAGGTTCTTCCTGTTGAGACAGCGGTTCGTGAGTGGGCTAGTGTACACAATATCACTAACTTGGCGACAAGTGATCTCCTACGACGGTTAAGTAACAGTCATCCTAATTTTTCTGCTTCTCTCCGTATTGATGCCCGCACAATTTTGCATACCCCTCCTGAGAAAGTTGGTTTAACACCAGTGCCTCCGGGCCATTACTACAATATTGGCTTCAGATCTCATTATAGGGTCTATCTCTATTACCTATCACAGTCACAACTCTCTTCACGATCTTCCGTTTTGATGGGATCTCTGTTGCAGAGAGTAATTTTTCTGACACGTGGCCAATTCTAATGTGCTTTCCATCCTTCGATTCACTGAGAAATGTAGTTTTCCCCTTAAGAATCTACGCTGGTTGTGAGAAACCTGCAGATTTGAACGGCTATTTAAGGACATTTATAACGAGTTAAAATGACTTCTGGAGCATGTTTTTACTTATGATGGTCGGATAATAACTATTAACCATATTGAGAAACTAACTATGAAACTATTTAGGAATTTGTTGCGACACCTCTGCCAGAAACTTAATTACTGGTATGAAACATCCCGGTGGATTTTCTTGCTGTGCCTGTTGTAAAGTCGAGGGATTTACTAATAAAGGCCGAAGAGAGAATCTGGAGACAACCAGTCCCCCACGAGCAGATGCAGAGTTTCGAATGAGAGACGATCCTGATATCACCCTCCTAACAAGTCGACTCCGTTGGAGGAGATTGGGGAAATTTATTTTGTAAAATCACTTATTTTGGACCCGATGCATTTGTTGTTTCAGGGGGGGGGGGGGGGGTACGCGCCTCTACCGCGTATTAGCAATCGGTTTCTGCTGCCGCGCCGTCTCGCGCACCGCTACCCGCGTCGCGACGCCGACTACAGCCGGGATTTCCTACAAATGCTTATCGGCGCGGTTCGGCAGCGCCCAGCGCCAATTGTCATAAGAGCCCGTGTAAAAAGTTACTTTCGTCAGGCGTCAACACCGCCTCCGAGGCGGTGTTGACGCCTGGCGAAAATAAGACGTTTACACGGGCTCTTATGACAATTGGCGTCGGGCGCTACCGACCCGCGCCAATAAGCATTTGTAGGAAATCCCGGCTTCCGGCCAGCCTCGGCGACGCTCTTAAAAAAGCCGTATTTTCCTCCAACTATGACCGGTGCCGCGCGTCGGCTCGACCGGCTCCGAGCGGTCGGCGGCGGCTCCCCCGTACGTGCAATCGAATGCGCCCGCTTCCCTCGGAACGATCCGGCGCGGATCGGTGCCGAGCGACATCGCGGCGCCCAAAGAGACGCTGCGCGGTGCGGCGCGGCGTCGCTGCTACTGTCTGGCACGGTGGCGCCGTCTGTTTGGACAAGTGTGAACACGTGCCATTCATCCTTTGTCCTTTGATGAGGGAAGTGCAAATCCTTATTAATCAGTCAACATAATAATTAATTATTAACATGGCACCACCAATACCACCAAGCGAAGCTCAATTCACCCCGGTCGAAGATGAGGTTTTCCTACTAGAGATTAGCAAACACCAGCTATTATACGACCCCAAGTGCGGGGATTATAAAAACAACATCAAGCGGGAGAAGATTTGGGCAGCCATTGCCGTCAAAATGGAAATAAGTGGTAAGTGCTTCATTTTTTTATTACCTAGGGCTCTCCTTCTTTTATCCATTCCTCAAAAAACAAAAGCAAAACAAAAGAAACACAACACACAGAAAAACACTGCACGAGACAAGCACAGACAGCCTACTGGCGTACGATTCCCTCCAATTTTTCATCATCGGCGTGGTCGTCGGCGCTGGCAGCCAGAATCCCGCGGAAAACGGGGTAGCGCCAATTCCGACGTACGGCGCCGCGCGACCGCTCTCGAGCCGCGGCCGTCGTCGGCGGCGTCAGTTGGAGGAAAATACGGCTTTAACACGGGCTCTTATGACAATTGGCGCTGGGCGCTGCCGAACCGCGCCGTTTTAAGCATTTGTAAAGCCGGGTTTTCCTCCAACTAGCGCGGTGGCGCGCGCAACGGCGACGGCGTTTTTGGGCACGGCGCTGCACTGCTAGGCATGAAATCAAATGCTCCCGGTTCCCTCCGAAATGACAGCGCGCGATGAGCGCCAAGCGTCACCGAGCCAACGCTTGCGCCCAAAGACGCAGCACCGGTCCGGGACCGGTGCTGCGTCCTCTAGCGCGGCGCAAGGCGCCGCGGCCCGACGGGATGAAACCTCGTTGGATGTCCTGTCTGGAAACCTCGTTGGATGTCCTGTCTGGACGCCAAGTGCGAATCACAGATGATCACATTCCAGTGTTCTATTGTTTTTGCTGAAGAGCAGACGTTGATTTTTATTTTAATTGATTGTGCACTTGCATCATGACTTCAACTGAAACGTTCACGCCAGTGGAGGACGAGGTTCTACTGAATGAAATTGGGAAGCACCCGTTGCTTTTCAACCCTAAATGCTCCGAATATAAAAACACAGCGGAACTCATGTGCGAGCACACTAGCGATAGACGCCACACTGATATCGAAAAACACGAAAAACAGTGTGAAAACGCCGACGCTGTACTCAGCGCACGACGCCTGACAGATTCCGAGGAGAACAGAGCCGCGCCATTCGCGCCAGGAACCGCGTTTTTGACGCGATCGCCGTACGCTGCGCCAGTTGGAGGAAAACCCGGCTTTAAGCCGGGATTTCCTACAACTTTCGTCGTGGCGCACGCCGCGCCGGCGACGAACGGTCGCGGCGCGCGGAGACCGGACTGCTCCGCACATCAGCAAACGCGCTCGCTTTCAGTGCGCTCGCAGTGTACCTAAATCAAGACCCGCTGAAGGTTGCCGACTTTCACCGTCGATATACAATGCTTCCATAACTGTTTTGACGGAATGAAGAGAATGTAAACCTCTACCGCCTAATGTTTGATTGTGTTATTGAGTCGTTTGATATGCTTTAATTTGTTTTTTAATAAACCAATTACTTATTTTAGATTCATTGACATGGTGGAACGAAACTGGACTGAGTTCCGCCCGAGGGCCTCTGTATACATACTAAGTTATCATACATCCTTTTTATTACGTTTTCTGATTGATATTAGTTCCCCCTATCCCTTTGAAAATTATTGTTAGTGTCTATAAAATTAATCTTTGAAAATCTGAGAAATTCTTCTACCTTTGCCCGTCCTGGCCTCTTAAAACTTAAAGATTTACTACATGAAGGTAATCCTGTATTTAAGATTAGCTGTTTGTGATCCTCTATCTCTTGATTTAGTGAGTCATCATTGCATTATCGTTACTGCATGCGTACCTTCTAGGTGTAATTTTCTAAAAAATTAAAAAAAAGAAAAATAAGCCATACATTGACTGATCTTGCAATTTCTGGAATCACTGTACGAAAAAGTGTACATGAATTTTTGGATTTCTGCAAGAGAAAAAGTACTAGATTTTTGCAGTCATCGAATCTTGTCAGTCTTCTAGGAACGAATGATTTCCTGAAGAATGGCCAATTCGACTTCACGGCCTCTTATGACCTTACAACGAATGCTATGGCATCATTTTTTAAGGAAATTATTGTTGTAAAACTGCCTCCCATCCCCAAGAAGCCATTTCAAGCAGAGGCAATCCGTCAAACCAATGAATGGATTGTTTCATTAGGCGAAATAAATGGGCTTAAAATAACCGAGGCCCCACAGCATATGAGCAATGATGGAGCTCACCTAAACGGATGAGGGATGAAGGTGTTGGCAACGTCCATTTTACAACAAGAGTCTGATTAGGTTCGTACCTGACTGGATATTACTTACCCGTGCTTTCATGACTATGTTCCGCTTCTCCAGTAGTGAACCAATAGAGTGTCTCGAATGATTTTAATTTGCTTAATTTTCAGAATGATGTGATTTATATTTCGTACATGTGCCGTACAGTATTAGATTTAGTAGATTAAAAAGGCAAACCAAAGCTTTACTCTGGAAAACTTAGAATTTTTTCCCGTATTTATTAGTATAGACTTGAGGAGTTGTTCAACGGAATTTTTTGCACTGGTATTCGTGGGTCTTGCTATCGAGAACCAATTAAATTGTGACACTTTTATGATTTTTTTTATTGAAATTAATTCTTCATTTCTTTAGTCAGTAATCTAAAGTGTTTTCGTGTGTTTCAGGACCAGACATAATTTTTCAAGACAAGAAATCAAGACAAGAAATGATCGAAAAAAGATCACTTCTCACTAAAATCTCCTCTGCGATGGTTTACTAGACAAGGTACAAATTCTAGCATTCTGATACACGTTTCATAACCAAAACTTCACGTAGAACGCGATTTGCGCAACAAAAATTACTGAAATAAACTCCAAACGAAGATATTACCGTTTTATTTTACATTAGTGTCACGTCAGAAGGATTTGTTGAGTTTTAGACGCACTGAAAACATCTAAAAATCCTCGACGCGGCGGAAAACTTAACGGAGTTGTGGGAGAGCAAGAACTGAACGAAATAGTTGATTGAACCGAAAAAATCGTATTAAGATGAATTTGGAAAAATTACAGAATTACTAAAGTTAGATTTGTCACACAGGGATGTGCCATAAGGGCGAGAGTGGCACAACGTACATGTACGGGTCAGGTGGTAAAAGGACCATGAGAAACGGGCAGCACAAGCTTTTATCAACTTGTTGACGTCACAGGTGGCGAGACAGCAAGTCTATACGCCATTGGCTGGCTATAATCAGTGGAGTTATCAGTTGAAAGTTGAGTAATTAAATTAATGGGTGGACCGGGGCCACCCCCCCCCCAACCCAAAAACCCCCAAATACCCCCTTTATA
>NC_092800.1:20453196-20477204 GCF_918797505.1 Bemisia tabaci | reverse complement strand
TTGCCTCGACATCGCGGCATGCACGCAAATTTCACAACGGTTAATGGAAAACATTAAAGATCCCACATTTTCACCTAAATCACCATTTAGCATTTTAGCTTCTTTTTTTTTAACATTTTTGGTGGTATCATTTAGGCGACTTTATATCCAACGCGGCTCTCGCCACAAATCGTCAGACAATTTAACTTGGAACATTACAGTGGACGTTCTTTTAGCCGACGGAAAACGACGATACAGAATATGAGTGCGTAAAGGTCAGCAGTAGATCAGCAGCTTGCAGCAGGCGATTTTGAATAAAGTAAAAGCGCCATTAAAAGATTCAAAAATACAATTATAAAATTATTGCACGGTTATATTATTAAAATATCGTGATGTGAAAAGGCAAACCGCAACGGATCAGGAAATAGACTTATAGCTGCATCACAAGCGCTGAGTGCACCTGCGGGCTGATTTTTGAAATTGATAGACAAGCTGTAGGCAAAGAAGACACAAGGAGTATGGAGCAATCCTATTGGTTGCAATGGGTGGTTCTTATAGACAAAAGGAGACCCACTCCAGTGGGTATTGCCGTTAGTTAGTCTAGACGGGCGTCGATCATTTCCGCGAGTAACTGAAAAAGGGGCTGGAAATCGGCGATCATTTCCGCTAGGAAATCATCGATCGTTTCCGCAAGTGCAAAAAATGAATATGCACAACGTGGCAACTCTAAGTTGTTGGAATGATCTAGAAGGAGGTTTGCCGCATCACATGTCGCATCGCGCTGCACTGATAAGAAATGAATGAAAGGTGCGACACCGCTGACCGCTCTCTCGGAACTGAAACTGATCAGTTGGTATCAAGTCAGTGCGTGACTGCGTGTGCGGGATGGATGTTCAAATTTCGGAAAAGTACGTTAGTACGCGAGGCGGAAATTGCATAGTAATTGAAAATTACAAATTGTGTCAAGCAAATGTACTTAAGAACGGAAATGTGCGGTATCGGTGTACGATGAAAAGTTGTAGGTACAGTGTTTTAGTTGATAAATCCCGCGAACATGTTTTGGAAGTTAAGAACGAACATTCTGCACCAAATCACCAATATTCTGATGATGAAATAACGAGACAGAAATTTAAGGAAACTTTAAAAAGAAAAGCGACCGAAAACATCAGAGAGAAACCGTCTGCCATAATCGGTAGGAATTTATTGGCAGAGGGGACTGACGCAGTGGAATTTCAGCACATAGAGTCATTACGGCAAAGTATGTACAGGAAACGAAGAAAATTAACGAAGAACCCTTTACCAGGTAGTAGAAACGAAGCTATCAAACAATTATTTGACAAACAGGAACAAATTTTGTTTCAAAAGGAACAGTTTTGTTTTGTTCACGACACCGAACCCATAGTAATTTTTACATGCACCGAAAACATGAACTTATTGAGTAGCTGCACCGATGCCTTTGCAGATGGAACCTTTTCATTCGCCCCTCAACACTTCACGCAATTATATACTATACATGTTTACGTTCAAAAATTTTACGTTCCTGTTGCTTTTTGCTTCCTTGAAAATAAAACGGAGGCCACTTACAATTTAATGTGGCGACGGTTGTTGGCCATATGCGAACAATTAACAGGTAAAACTTTCTGCTTTTCACACTTTTACGCTGACTTTGAGAAAGCTGCTCATAATGCCGTACTAGCAATGTTTCCGGAATGCCTTATATTGTGCTGCACCTTTCATTTAGCTCAGAATTGGTTTAAACATATTCAGCAAAACAAGTTCCTTCTTAGAGAATATAATACGCCAGATTCTGAAGTGGGCAAATATTTGAAATATTTTTTTGGCCTGCCATATTTACCGCCTACTGAAATAGAAGCAGGTTTCGTTGATTTACTATCGATTGCACCCCCCCAAGTGCCATCTGATTTTTCCGATTATGTCTTAGAAACGTACATAGACGAGGCGGCACTGTTTCCTCCTAGCATGTGGGCAGGCCCCCCCTCTGATGGGCCAAGAACGACCAATGGACCTGAATCCTTCCATAGCAATTACAATAAAAATTTTTACCATCGGCCTTCAATTCATAGTGTCACGCAAGTTTTACTAGAAACGCAAGCTCTCACAATGACAAAAATTAACTCAATCAAGAAGCAATCTACAAATGTTATCCGGAAAGAAACCGCCGATCGACTTGCAACATCCATCCAGGCATGGAATACATGCAAAGAAGCATTAGAAGGAGGCTCTGAAACGGCTCGCTTGAGGTACCTGAAGTTTATGGGATACCGATTTCACGGGAAGAAAGTTTAAAGTTTTCGACTTAAAATGTGACGTGATAATTATTTTATCTTAAAAAAAAACTGTGCGCACAGTTTCTTTGTTGTTTTTTTTTAAAGTGGATTTTGAAATGTTGAGATGTGCAAAAATCCTTACCGTGCGGACAGTTTCTTTATTTTTTTTTAAAAAGAAAGAGGTTTTTTGAAATTTTGCGATTTGCATATACGTGATTTAAGGGAGGGGGGGAAAAAGTTCCGAACTTTTACTTTTTACAAAATGAAGTGGAGTTTTGGAACTTTTTGTCAACCGACCTCTTGTATCTTCTTTTGCTACTTCAAATCACAGTCTTCTTCTTGAATCTTCTTGAATCAATGGGTGAGTACATTAATGTTTATTTAGGGGATAGTTTCAGGTTTGCCGACGTTGCCAACTCCTCCAAATGGTAACAAAAATTGTCATGAAATAATTTGCGGAAATGATCGCCGATTTCCAGCCCCTTTTTCAGTTCCTCGCGGAAATGACCGCCGCCGCGTCTAGACCGACCTCCTTTGTCCATTGCAACCACCCGCTTCCACCAATAGGATCCCAACATATCCAGGTTGTCTTTTTTGTGTATCGCTTTGTCTACCAATTTCAGCAATCAGCCCGCTGTAGACAAGGCACGAGTTAGGTTACATTCTGATACATGTTTCGGAGTTGAAATTTCATTCGTACACGATTTGGACAGCAAAAATTGCGAAAATTAACTCCTAATAGAGATGTCCAACGTTCTTTAACGCACTTTATGATGAAACGCTGCACTTCCTGCTCATAAAAATACAATTCTCTACGGGAGTTAAATCGCGCACTACAGGTTTCCGTGAAAGTCTCTGCAGCAGAAAAATAGGTACATATATAATATAATAGAAGGTACACAACTATTAACATAAACCTCAAAAGCTTAAGAGGTAAATTTTTCCGGCTGCCACAATTAATCCGCGCCCACATTTTAGGATTTTTCGCCTCCCTGGCACAGCGACCATGTTGTGACGTACAGGTGGAATATGATGTAGATAAATACATTCGGGGCATAAAAAGGTAGTTGCGTTATCAATTGGAATTTTATTGAAAATGCCATCAGTGCATCATCACTCGAATCACCAACCTCTTTCTATCGACTCAGAATTATTCAAATTGATGACTGAACTTATATGTTAACTTTTAAAAGTGGAAAGAAGTAGTTTGCTTTTTGCATGGTGATAATGTAATAAACTGTCACGTTTTGCTAAGAGTGTATCAACCCTGTAACAAGTAATTGAGAGGTTTCAGTTTGTGTGGACATGTGTAGCGATTTTTAATTTAATTTTTTCCCCTTTCTAGACATGTTTAAGAAATGTTGGGACAACGCAGTTAAGCTGACAGTTGGTCGGAAAACGGTTTCGGTCTCTGAAGCCGAGCTCGATCAGCCATGTAAGAGAGGAAAACCTGGAAACGACGAATTTGCGGAATTTACGAATGTAAAGAAAGTGGAAGTTGTATCACTTGATAATGACGACTGTGTATCGTCCGAGGAGGAAGCAGAAGAAAATAGAAACATTCAGAAGCGCATCTTTCCAATGGAGTAATTGATAACAGCTCTTCCAAAAAAGGAAATGAAGGAGGTTCTTCCGAAAGAGGAACTGAAAAGCACACTTCCGAGAAAGAAACTGCACAAGGTTTTTCCGAGTTTTTTTTTTTTTTTTTTTTTTTTTTTTTTTTTTTTTTTTTTTTTTAAAAAAAAAGGAAAATTGTTGTTTTACACCAGTAAATTTCCCTATTAAAAATTGGTTTGTGTTGAAATTAACACGAGGTGAGCTTCGTCCTTCCACGTCAGTTCAGGTTCTCTTGAACCCTACCTTTTCATAGTTGTGTAGTTGATACGTATTTCTTCTGTTCAATAAGATAGTGCGGATTAGTCCAAGAGCCATTTCAGGTCGTCTGTTATTTCGTAGTGTCCATTTCATTCCCAACTCCAGACTCCACAATGGCAAAGATTGAGATACACAACGTTCTTTGACGCACTTCATAATGAAACGCTGCACTTCCATGGTCATAAAAAAAACAATTCTCTGCGGGAGTTAAATCGCGCACTGTACGTTTCCGTGAAAGTCTCTGCAGCAGAAAAATATGACAAGATCAATCTTTGCGCTTCGACTCAGCTGTTGCTCGTTGTTTACACTCCAGACAATACAGAAAAACCGTTGCGTTGTAGTGTGCGATTTGACTAACGTAAAGTATTGTTTTTGTTGTCACCGGGCAATCCAAATTCCCCATAACCAGTGCAAAAAGGATAATTTCTTGGTTATGAGTTGATTACAGTTTTCGTTGAGCGAATCGTGTTATACGTAAAATTTTGGTGAAGAGACGTTTGTCAGAATACTTAAATCTATACCTGGTCTATTCAGGCGAAAAAAGCTAACTTATGGTGTCGAGAATTGTTGACTATGCTTATTCTCTGCGTTTTCCCTGACTTTCAGGAGCTCATTCTCCGATGAGAATCTGAAATTTTTCCCCACTTCCCCAAGATTTTCTTGGGAAAATCTATGTAACTCTCGATCCGGAGTTCCATACATGAATATTGATTTGTCATCTATCAGCGAATCATAGGGCGCTTATTCTATTTTATAATTCCAAAAACGTTCCTGATGTTTACATTATTTGAAAGCCTCTCATTATTATGATGATTTAAATATTCGAGAACGTCTGATCTAGGCTTCCCCAAATTCTTATGCACCATCAAAAAAAAATCGCGACGGAGTCCGAGTATTACCAGATCACTCGGAATACTGTTTTGTGAAAATTGAGGGCGTAGACTTATAAAATTTCAGAGAAAAATACTTCGGAATACCAAAACGGTAAAGCTGGGAATTCCTCTTGAATATAATAAATATATACCTGTCATTTAAGTTGGGTTCAGTATGATAATTTTCTTTATAAAAGATACATCAATAGTCAAAAGTTTTAGTAAAGATATCACTAAATATTAGATCTCATCAAAAGAAAGAAAAAATGGTTTAATACGTACCAGCGGTAGGTTATTCGATTGTCCGACGCCAGGCTGAAAGCTAGGGTGTCCAATTTTTGACGGCGAAATCCAATTAAGAGTTTTTTTTTGGCTGGAAAAAAATCACAAAAAAATCTCCGGGTCGTAGCTAAAGGCTAAGTGGCAAGGCACTTGAGTGGTTTTTACCGATTTCTCAACTTGCAAATGTTAGCAATTTCGCAGATTTTTTTTTTTTTTTTTTGGAAAATGCAATTGAGCTAGAAAGTCTCAAATGTGGAAAATAAGACTTCTGATAGCATATTTCAAGAGGAAAATATCAGTTTGGACCCACGAGGTCCACAAATCCCTCCTTTTCTGCTCTCAAAATGCAAAAATCGTCAATTTCAGCTACATTTCAGTAATCAGTCAATTACTGCTTCAATCTAGCACCTGCACTGAAGGAAGTGGCGAAAGGCAGCCTACAGTGAAGGGGTTATTATTCAACTCTTGCTTGCCGGGTCCCAAGTCCAATGTGCGTGGCTAGGACGGGCTGTATGGCAAGGTGAAAATTGCATTGTGGTCTAACAATAATATGAATGATTGATTCAGAGGTAAAAAACGCATGCTATTTGGGAAATTATGCATAGTTGCAGAAAAAATATGCAACGCATTTGTGTGCAGGCTTCAGCCTATCTTTACGCCTTAGTCTCATGAGGGAGAAAAAGAAGGTAAAAATAGTTACCAGAGCTCACCACGGGGAGGCCCTGCACTCGGAGCTCCACCCCCAACCCCTTTTGGACAGTAGCGTGGCGTGAATTGCGATATATCGATTGTTATGCTATTTAAAACTATGGTAAAGAATCGTTTATAAAGGCGTTCGCTGCGAACACCCTGTTTATCGATCCTTTTCCATAGGTTTAAATGGCATAACAATCGATATATTGCAAAGCACGCCACGCCACTGCTTTTGGAAGACTCTGACATTTGTAAATTGTGAAAAATTGACTTCTCACCATCACTTATGGCATCTAGACGTTGAAGTTTCTGGGCCTACTTCAAATCCGGAACTTCGATTTCGTGTCAAACTTCGGCATTTTGCTCCGATGGTTGAGTCGTTGGATGATGATTAGGTGTTTCCCTTCCGGTCCGATGGGCAAGGTCGAAACCTCTGTCACTTCCTTGACGCATCTTTCTACCGCTTGGGAATGGCAAGGAAATGATGATTCGTGGCTGCAATTATTCTTTTGCAACTTTGAAACGTCTTCATAAGAAGGATTTGACAAAATTGAGGGCACCGTGACTGTTACTGTGTCCCGGTCAATCAACTTGCTGTAATGATCAGCTACAAAACTGAATATTGGTACTTCGATAGTGCGGACATTTTCCTTTATGATCTGCAAAAGAGATAGCACTATTTAAGTTTTTTTTTCTAGATTCTGATCAGGAGTTGAAGCAGCTTCTGAAAGCCAAGCGTATACGGAAGCCGACACTTAAGATCATATCTCAAGGTTCTGTTTCAAAAATAAAATTTCAAGAGAAAGGAGTCCAAAGTAAATTGTCTCATTGAAAGTCATGTCATATGGTAAAATTTGTTCATTTTAGGTAATGAGGATTTGCACAAACACTAATTGATGTGTGTTAGTCAGGATGTAGAATTTCTTCGATTCTGGTTTTACATGGGATGGCTGTCAAAGCATTCATGAAATGGCACGGGCTCGCAGATGTTACTATCACAGGGCTCTGTATGAGCTGATCATAATTTTTCTAACATTATATGTTAGAAACATTAACCAGCTTATGTAATTTCATGAAATTTTTGATCTTGCAAATCAACTCGAAAACTACGAGAATACATACTTGATTACAATGTATAAATATTCCCACTTATATGTACGGCACTTTTTTGAGAAAATCCGATTTGTTTTTTTTTTTGCCGTCATAATTTTCAGAGCCTCTTCTTGAAGCATTAAAGAAAAAAAAGAAAAGAAAAGAAAAATCACAACAAGTTAAGTGCAACAATAATGATCCGTCATCCATTACAGAGTGAAATGTGACTAGCACTTTTGCAAGTTAGCAATCTGAGATACATGGTTTAATTACTCTGTTTTGCTGTAAATGTTCAGAGATACTCTTACATTGCTTGATTTCCATTTCTTTTGCAGATGACTTTCAAGTAGCCATGGCAGACGCAATTTGATTCACACAAGGAAAAAGGTCAAAAAATGAGTCAGAGAAAGATACTGGAAGAGGTCTGCGCATTAAAAATCTAAAAGAATCATATCTTCTTCAGAAGCAGACAGTTCAGAAGAACTGACTCCGCCAGAACGCCCCAAGCAGAGTTGCACAAAAAATCGACCCATCCCAGAATTGACTCGACAACCGGTACCTCAAGTACCGCTCATTTTTTCGGAAGAGATTATTTTAGATGAAAATGAATCTGAGAAGATGCAGTCACCGTCCCCTAAAGCAGTTAAAGCCAAAAAACCACCAAGCACAGAGAAAAAGTCGGAGAAGCTGTAATGCCCGTTAAAAAAAAAACAAAAAACACAATTGTGCCTCTATGAAAGCACCCACTGAACAAAAGATGGCTAGTGCCCTGTGTATCCTCTCACGTAAGTGTTTCAGATTTTTATACGTGTCTCTCTTGTAAATGTAAAAAATCATATGAATCTGGTTCTAAATTTGTGAAAACAATAACTGCACAGTCCTAGTTGCATCAAAACATTTCTCCACTCAATCGTAACATCCCTTTCTTTTCCTCTCAATTATAGGAATTTCATTGTACAATTTCGTTTGTCATCTTTAAGTCAATTTTCAATATTGTTAGACTAAACCACAAAAAACTCAAAATAGAAACCCCAAGAAAGGCCCAGTGGCGGAAAGAATAGTGTCTTTCTCAGAGGCAGACAGTTCACAGGAGGAGCAGTCTCCAGAACGCCCCAAGAGATGCACCAAAAACTGTGAAACCACCCATCCCCGAGTTCATACCACAATCGATACCACCAGTGCCACCCATTTTTTCAGAACAGAATAGCAGCGTATTTTTAGATGAAAGTGAATCTGAGAAATCTCAGATGCAGTCAGCATCGCCAAAAACAGTAAAAGCCAAAAAGCCAAGCACCGAGAAAAAGTCTGAGAAGTTTTTACGCCCTTTGAAAAAAAGCGAAAAGCACAATTGTGCTTCGATGAAAGTACCCACAACACTCCAAGAGATGGCTAGTGCCCTGTGTGTGCTCTCACGTAATTTTCCAGGAAGCCCAGAGAGCTTTCCATTCTAAAACGGTGGAAAGCCACAGAGTTGCGTATGTTTTCGCTGTATTTCGGTGTAGTTCTTCTAAGAGATACTTTAGCGCCTGAAAAATACCAACATTTTCTAAATCTACATGTTGCTGTAACAATTCTTCTGGGCCCAGTGCTTTGCGCAATTCAAGAACTGAGAGCCTATGCACGAGACTTACTGAGGAACTTTGTCGAAAATACCCCTCTACTTTATTCTAGGAGGTACATGGCAGTGGCGTGGCATGCTTTACAACATATCGATTGTTATGCCATTTAAACCTATGGAAAAGGATCGATAAACAGGGTGTTCGCTGCGAACACCTTAATAATCGATTCTTTACCATAGGTTTGAATGGCAGAACACTCGATACATCGCAATTCACGCCACGCAACTGGTACACGACAGCGACAGCTAATTTCCACGATCTCATTCATATTGTTGATGATGCAGATTACTATGTTACACAAATTCCCAATTTTACATTGGATGACATTTCATGTTTTCCCTTCGCAAATTATTTGCAGGAGCTGAAAAGTTTAGTATTTGGTTATAGCCTACCCTTGCAACAGCTTGTGCGTAAAATCTGTGAATTATTCTGCTCGGATGTCATTACAGAGAAGTATAAAGATGAGGTATTTGTAGAGCCCATGTTTTATAATATCCACTATGATGGACCGTTACCTACAGCATGCCGCTCGCCTCAGTACAAGAAGTACATTTTTCGAAATTTTGAATTAACTGTCACCGCCTCAAACAAATTTTGCATCATGAGTAATGATGATATTGTATTCATCGAAAATTTTGCGTTTTCTAGTGATCTTGAGTGCCAAGTTATTATTGGCAGAAAATACGAGAAGGCTGATTTATATGGGGATCCACTTTGTGGTGGTTCAATTGCGCATTTTTAAGGTTGAAAAATTGTCAGGTCTTCAAATTTGGTCTTGCTCCAGTGTCCGTCGGAAAGGTTTCACACTTCCTTTTAAAAATGGCTAGGCAATATTAGTCAAGAATTCTTCGCAAAGTTGCAGCACTGATAACTGATGGGTTTTCACATCGACTCTTACGTGTGTTAAGGATCCTATAGAATCAATCCCCTATTCAACGTTAAAATTTGCCACCATTACATTCATTCTGAACAAAATCCCGTATGATTTCTTCTTTTTTCAGGTCAACAATTGAAATATCCCAAAATAATTACTCTAAACCCTGTCTCAAGACGCCAGGTTCCTCGGTTTTTTTTAATGCACCATCTGCGAGCGTCAATACAGTAGAAGGAGCATCAAATGGTTCGGCCGCGAGTGCAACTCATAGCAATGCACCTAATATCACGTCACCCGCCATACACTGAGAAAAAACTATGGCTTATAAACCTATTAGAGGTAAATATGGAACACCACTAATAGTAGTACCTCTACATATAATAATAGCACATATACCTTAGTTATGGTACGGGGTACCTTAATTAGGTACAGAGACCTTAGTATGGTTCACAGACCGAGAATCATTAGTTTATTTACGATATTATAGGTGTTCCATATTTACCTCTAATAGGTTTATAAACCATAGTTTTTTCTCAGTGTACCTTGGCAATCTGCAGGATCGATATTTTCATCCGACATCCAGTCACCTGGCGGACCCCCACAATCTGCAGGATCAAGATGATTAGTTTACCTAACATCCAGTCACCTGCCTGACCTTTACCATCTGCAGGATTAAGATTTTCCTTCTTCAAATATTTGAAGAAGGAAGAATCAATTACTTTCGCAAGACGGGTAATTTTCGTGGAGAATTGCGAGACAATTCCTTCGTGTAAAGAGGAGGGACAACTGTCAATTAGGAGAGAATAATAAACGACGTAGGGTTCGAAGCAAATGTGTCTGAAATGAAGGTAAAATTCATTATTTTCAAAGCTCTAAAGCATACATTCACCGATTCAGAAAATTCGGAAGACCAGCAGTTTTTTATAAGCAGCGGTGGAGACTACCTCCAACCATGAATTTTGGAAGACGGGAGGCAAGTCACGGGTAGGGTACTGATGAAGAATACTACCAGAACTATCTACGTTTATTTACCCAGAGATGATGAGACTTCTGATGGAGAGTTTGAGTCTGGAAAAACAGAAAACTTTGTAGTAAATTATTAACGACACAGTGGTACCAGATATGTAGCATCTTTTGCTGGGATGACGAGGGAGCGTGTTTCAACTGCTACGGCAAAACATTGTGAGACTTTCCCATGTTTCCTTTCACAAAAGTTTGTTTGATTGAATGCTCTTTGAAAAGCTGCTGGAGACAGTGCCAGAAGGCCGGTCCTTCATAAGTCTGACCCTCAACACCGATAAAGCAGCAGTTTTCAAAAGCTCACAGAACGCACTGTGGCCAATCCAGGGGCACATCGATGAGCTACCACCAGAAGAAACGTTCGTAGCGTACAACCTTCTAGTGGCATCATTGTGGTTTGGCAACCCTGAGATTTCTATGACGACATGAATGAGTCTTTCGTCGATGAAGCACAGCGACTGGCCACTGAGGGAGTGCGATGGTACAGAGCTGCAACTGGAACATACGAAGTGACAAAAGTTTTTTTCTGTTTTGCCTCCATAAATGTAGTCGCCATATCGAAAGTTCTGAACATCCATGCCCACAATGGGAAAAAAAACTGCTATATGTGTACTCATGAAGGAGACATGCTAGGCCAAGCATGCAGATATGGACACGGGGAAAATTACGTGCTGCGAACAGCAGCATCAATTGAGCACGATATGTTGCAGGCACATGAGACGAACCAAATTGTCAATGGTTTTAAAGGTATTTCCCCCTTAATCCATCTACTATCCTTTGCCTTGCCGTTTGCAGTGGTTATTGACTACATGCACAGCTTTCTGATGGGACTCTGCAAGTATCTAGTGCTCAATATCTGGTGTAATAGTGCCCTCAATGACGAAGACTTCTACCTGGGCCCTGCGAAACGGCACCAGATCCACCAAAGAAAGATGGCCTTACACACTCCGTCCGATATCTCCAGGGATCGAAGATCATTATTTCAGTGCTCGAGCTGGAAATCGAATGAATGGCGAGCATGGCTTTTTTGTTATGCTCCCATGTGCCTGAAAGACATCCTCCCTCAAAGGTACTACAACCATTTTTGCTTGTTGAGTGCGTCATTGTTTTTCTTTACTCAAAGCTCCATTGAGAAAGTAGAGATTGGTACCTATGGAGGTTACCGTCCCTTATTTGTTCGCCAGTACGAGGAGTATTATGGCTTAATACACTGCACTCATAATCTCCACTTGACTGTCCATATTAAAGAATGTGTTGTAAGCTTCAAACGCGAGACATGAGAGCCCTTAAACTCATCAAGCTTAGGGCGATAGGTACCCTAGTAGCAGCCCTTGTAAAAAAAAACGTAAAAAAAATATAAAAATTTGTAAAACGAAGTCAAATTTACATGATTAATTTTTTACGTAAAAATTACGTGAAAAAAACCCTAAAAATTTTGCCGGATAAATTTACGTAAAAAAAATGTAAAAAAAAGTTAAATTTACGTAAAAAAATTAGTCCTGTGTGGATAACTTTTTACATAAATTTTATGTACAATTTATATAAAAAAGTGTAAAAAAAATTTCTAGATTATCGACAAGGCTGACATTTTTTTTACATAAAATGTACATGAATTTTACATATATTTTAAATGAATTTTAAGTCCGTATTCTACATCAAGGGGTGGTTTTTTTTTACATAATTTTTATATAAAAATCACGTAAACTGTCATAAAAAAAAAACCAAGCGATATTTCTGCAGGTTTCATTTTTTTTTATATCAATTTTACATAAATTTTAATTCCGTTTTCTACATCAAAGGGTGTTTTTTTTTACATAATTTTTATTTAAAAATCACGTAAACCGTCATAAAAAAAAACCAAGCTATATTTCTGCAGGTCTCATTTTTTTTATATCAATTTTACATAAATTTTAATTCTGTACTTAACTTCACTTAACTTCACGCTTCTTCATAGAATGGACCTTCATTATATGTAGGATTTTGATATAAAACCTAGGCGTGAAAATGAGGGAGAAAAGAAGACACTGCAAAATTTCTATGAGTAACCGATTACTTCAAATGCAAAACTGTAGCCCTATTCTCCTTGTAAATCATCAGGTGGGGGTGGGAAAGAATATTTTGTGGGTGCAGTGAAACAAACATGCAACTGCACAAGACCCTTTTCAGCACGTGATCAACCAGGAAAAAAAAATACAAGTTAAAGGAGTGATACAAGTTATCAATATTTTAGGTTTGGTTCCTTATATTTTCTCTTGTTCTTCACATTTTGTGTTTTCTGTTAGTTTTGGATTTCCTTTTTGGTTGGCCTTTTTTTTTTTCACCGTTAGTTTACCAGATCAACTGTCTCTTTGCGTTCTCAAAAAAAGAAATGTATGAGGGAAGGCCTTGTCTCCACGGGACGTTTTCATGGGATTTGTCCCAAGTTCGAATCACAGGAATGAAACTTCTGGTATTTTTCTCCCAGTTACCGTCTCCACAGGACAGGGCTCATACAGTCTTGCGACTAGTTTGCGCGGGAAGATAAATTAGTTAAAGTCGAGTATTTAACCGAGATTTAAATAGTAATTGCACTCAATTCACAATTAGCCACATTATTTTAACTAAACAAACATGAACAATGTAATGAATAAAATATCGCACAATTCGTTTTCACTTCTTCTTCTCTCAGTGGGTCCTAGGGGTACAAGTACCATATTTGGTACTGGGAAAAATATTGATTAACTCAATATTTTTCCCATCTTTGTAAGCGGGATTTTTCCCTGGGACAAATCTCGTGAAACGGCTCGTGGAGACAAGGCCGAAGTGAGCCTGGAGTAGAGGGTGGGGGAGTCAGACTTTGAAGTACACAACAATGGCTGATGTATCGATATAGGAAATCAAAATTTGTGAGTCATATCCTCCATGAACGCCACAATTTCACTCCTATATGCTTAGTAATCATTTCTCTTCATTGTTTCTGAAAATGTATAACAATCGTTACATTTTCTCCGTTCATCGATTCAGTTACATTCAAAAATGGAATGATTTTCCTTGCATTGAAGCTTTGTCTGTGTATTATACAATGGAAATATTCAGACATTCAAGTTACACGCGCATGCTTTCTGTAATGTTTCCGATTCTAATCCAATCTAATTTCAGAAAAGAATTATTTATTTGTGAAGTTGATGTGAAGTTGTGTGCCAAAATACTGATAATAGAAGGTGAAAAGATTTTGTGGATCAAAAATTTTTTGAAGCGCGCCTGAACAGCCTTTACGTCGCCCCCTGTAGTCTTAGAATTTAAAGTAAATTCATACAATTAAATTTTTTTCACGGAGTTGTTCCCAAGCCCAAGTACCTTGATGGAAAGTGGAAAATCACAGACGGATTAATATGACGGTTAAATGTCTAATTAGGACAAATGGTATACACTATTCAGACTTTATCCTACATTTTGGTAGTCAATTCGGAAAGCTTCATTTTCAAAGTATTTACCACATGTTAGAAGACATGAAAATTGTTCACGAGGGTAGTGCGCAGCAGCAAAAATATGCTATTCATTATTTGGGCAGCTCCTGCTATGTACTCGTAAGAGACAAAGTCTGACTTTGGGGTACACTTAGTCGATAATGTGTTAATATCCTCCTGACATGCGGCCATCAGCGAATAGTAAGACTAGATTTTCTTATGGTGTAAAAAAGAGTAAACATATGCATATTCAATCACTATAATACTCTGAAAATGAAAGTTTCTGATTGAATCTGAAGGGGCGACATTTCGTTAACTTATCGTCACCTCTTTTGATACTTGGAAAAGAAAGCGGTTGAGTAGAGCTGCAAATTTACTCACTAATAGGATGATGTTTCCAGTTTCCATCGCTGAATACGGGTGGGATTTACTTGTAAATTCATACAACGCGTGCACAGAAGTAAATTAAATGCACAAGGGTTTGAAGACCACGTCGGGATGAGGACTCGCTTCCTCTTCTATGTAGTGGTGTGGATAATGAGCTAAGCAATTCACGGCACCAAATACTCGGTGAATAACTGCTTGACCAAAGAACAGAGTTAAAATATTGATCAGCCATAATGTATTTAATTATTTATTTGAGGACATCCGACTTCCGATCGTTGTTCGAGCCATACATTCGTCTTTGGTTTAACGCACAACAACAAAACAACATAACCTCATCAACATACCGCCACGCCGCGCCGGTAAGTCGTTGCCGGTAAGGAGGCAACGAGGAGGGGGGCAAGGGGCAATTATTTTCCGCCGTTTTGCAAAGGGTATTGTTCCAGGTCCCGCGCGTTTCTTTGTCTTGTCGAGGATTTCTGTGAATGTGCTATTTGTCTTGTGCTTTGTGGTTGACTTATGTACTTCGTATCATGCTTCGTATCTAGAGAAATCAAAAGAGTGTAGAAGTTCCATAAGTTCTTGATCTGCCTCCCTCCAACTTCAACAATGAGCGTAAGTACTTCATACTTCAGGTTTGTCTATTTTAACTTGAGCAAGTATAGAATTCGCATAGGTACATGAGTATACTCGACATGGCGTGGCACCACCGTGCCTGCTCAAAAGTTCATATGTCTTTCATCTTTGCTGTTACGTTCAAGAGACGAAATCGTTCATGCAATTTGAGTTGAAGCTAGCCATTCAGCAGTTGGACTATGACGGCTGTACCTCTAAAATCAAGGTTAAAACTAGAGAGTGATCCCATGCCCTGCTAACAGTTAGCTTCGTACCCCAACCGTACCAACAATCAGGTTAGGACAATGATTGTTCGTTTCACATAGGAAAGTTGCTTTTTTCCGACTTGTATCAAATTCAGAACAATGTATTTGAATATCTGTCTCCAGGCATCGAATTCAGGCTATTAAGTGAGTTCAGGACAGTGTATCTGTCTAATCATTTATTTTAATAACCTGCATAATGTCCCATGTAATTGAGCTGATGACAAGAATAGTAATTGACAGTTCCACTTTCTGCCAGCCTACCCGCTCCATGGAGGGTACGCTTTTTCATAGACCACCTCCTATCTGAAGTTTCTGTACTGTTGTTTTAAGCTGACGGAAATACCCGACAGGCGACATCACACGGCGAAGGTAGTAAATTAAAAACCACACAAAATTTGGGTGACCAAGCCTTAAAATTCAGATGTCTTTTCGAGAAGCCGAAACGTTTCAGGGTTCCAAGAACCGCATCCTCCTCTCCCCATCCCTATCAATGCCTTTTAAAACAGCTGAATTTTCAGCCTTTGTTATCCACACTTTGTGTGGTTTTCTAATGCTTGTCTCGTTCCGGGCTGCTGTGTTGTATTCTTTTTCAAATCTTCTGTGATAGAAGTCCTATTTCAAAATCTGAATTGAGACTCCTTGCTCAGTTTTCATATTGCTGTTAATAGCTGCTATACAGATTGCTGACATCCCAGCAGCTATGTGGCTAACGTTCTCTGATGGATCTCTTGAAATGTTTGTTCAAACAGGGACAGAAGCGTGGGAGGTCCTCGGGGAACATCACCAGGCAGGGGGAATGGAAAAGGAAAAAAAGGGCAGCAGAACAAAAGACCAATTTTTACGGCGAATCTGAAAGCTCAATAGCTTCATCATCTGCCACAGTTAATTCCTCTGTCATTGCGCTTGAATCTGATGACGATGAGCCCTCGTTTTCAGGCACTCTCAGTAGTACGCCTCAAAAGCAATCTGGTCTGCAACATGTTCAAGCGGACTGTAGTTTCTTTAATGTATCCTCATTTTCAAATTTTCCTGATGATACATGCAATTCTACGTTCCACGACTCAGACACAAATAGTGTCACAATTGCTCCAGGTGAAGGTTTCAATGAGTACACTGAGGTTGCACTTGCTACAGGTGCAGATGAATTTGTAGACGATGTCTTTTTAGAAGCTGAAAGTGATGCTTTTGACTTGCAGTCATTTGATGACCCAGTAACTTATTGCTTGTTTTCGGGTGATGACTTCGATGAGGATGAGGAAGTTTTCTTAGATGCAGATGATGGGAATTCTCGAAACGACGAACAAAGAGAAATCGAAGAACTGAATGAAGAGGAAGTATTTGCTGCATTTTGTGAGGGCCTAAAAGAAGCATCTGCACCAGATGTCGATCCTCTATCCAACTTAAAAACATTTCTTCGAGAATGGTCACTAGAACGTTGCACTCCTCTTAATTCTCTTACCCACCTTCTCCACGGTCTAAAATCAGAACATCCAGAATGTTTTGACAGTCTGCCCTCTGATGCACGTACCATTATGAACACACCAACCGATAAATTAGATCCTGTTGATGTCCCACCAGGAAAATATATTCATTTGGGTCTGTTGAATCAGTTTGAATTCATTGGAACTGTGATCACAGAAGCTACCGTGCTTACTCTGTTACTACTGTTCAACATTGATGGAATGCAATTGTTCGAAAACAGCTCTTGGACACTGTGGCCCATCTTAGTGACTATTGCATCCATACCATCCCTAGCTGGAAAGGTTTTTGCAATCGGACTTTATTATGGTCCTGCAAAGCCGAAAGATTTTTCAGTTTTTTTAAAGCCTTTCGTCGATGAACTGAAGGAAATTTTAATGAAGAGTGATGTATTGATCAAAGGTCAGTTTGTACCAGTACGACTTCTTGGCTTCTGTTGCGATACACCTGCACGCTCATCCATTTTAGAAACGGTTGGCCACACAGGATATTTTTCCTGCTTTAGATGCACCACTAAAGGAAAAACCATTAGCAAGAGGAGATGTTTTCCGAATGTTAATGCCCCCCTTAGAGAGGACAATAAATTTCGAAACAGAGTCTATAAGAAATTTCAACCTCCATCAAAGGAGGACTCTGCTTTATTGGAAGTTCCATCATTGCACTTCTGTAAGTCATTCGTGTTAGATACGATGCATATGGTGTTTATCGGTTGCACCAAGGCCTTCCTTACTTTGTGGGTCAAGGGGAAACGGCCACACAAGTTGCGCCCAGCCTTGCGTCAAGAACTCCAAGATCGGCTTGAAAGATGCATCCCGTTCATTCCAGCAGAATTTTCCCGCAAACCCAGAGAAATTCACCAAGTTGCCATTTGGAAAGCCACCGAACTGAGGTTGTTCTTGCTATACCTTGCACCAGTCCTCTTAAAAGGAATCCTACCAGTCGACAACTACCTCCATTTCCTTGAGCTAAGTATTGCCATGACCATTTACCATAGTAGAACACTCATTGCTGATGAAGGGAATCGAAAATATGCAAAGTCTTTACTTGTCCATTTTGTCCAATCGGTCAGATCATTGTACGGAGAGGCTTATGTATCGCATAATTGTCATTCTTTAATTCACCTTCCTGAAGATGTTGAGTTTTTTAGAGAGTCTATTGATAATTTCACTCTTAACAGCCTATCGGCATTTCCATTTGAGAACTTTATGAGTTTTTTTAAAAGATTCACACGGGGTCGAAGCAAGGCTCTGCAACAAATTGTCCGTAGGCTACGCGAGTTATTTGGATCTGTATTCTGGAGGCAGAAATATTCCTCAAAGCCTAAAGAAGGTATCAAACTGCTCAAAGAGCACAAGCAGGGGCCAAAGCCTCTATTCTGCAATGGTCGGCAATATAAGGTAGCCGAGTTTCCGTCATTCACTCTTTCTTCAGAAAACCTGGCTGATTGCACATGTGGCACTGACAAAGGCACCGTTATCCTTGTTCAAAATTTTATTTACGATGAAGAACTGGACACTAAATTTGTTGTTGGCAGGAGATACCTCCAAAAGTACAATTTGTTTGCTGAACCGGTGGCGGAAAGCTCAAAATTGGGAATTTAAAAAGTAGCTCAGTTATCGAAGAAAGTCGAAAAATGGCCACTTTCATCCATCGTTACAAAATATGTCAGACTTCCATATAAAGAACATTTTGTTGTCTTTCCGGAGCTTCATATTGACTAGTAGCTTCCACACTGTCCTCGCCTATTTGTTAAATTATGTAAGTACAATGAAAACAAATTTGGTGTAATTCTTTTTCGGTTTTTGCTTTCGTATTGCTTGACCTTCCTGGACTTTTCTTCCTCAAATATTCTTGAGAATTTCCAATTCCTGTAAGCATTCGAGTTGGTTTTTAAGTTATCCCTGAGTTATTCGGTAGGTCTAATTAGCAGCTTATTTTTAATGGGATTCTTAAGTGTGCGTTGTGAAAGTATTGTGGTTTGAAGTGTTTTGTTAGTTGTAATTCTTTTTCCTGAAGCTTAAGACATATTAGCGGCTCTGGTGCTTGCACTAGAGCTGCTATTTTTATTTTTTGGTCGAGCTGAAGATGTCCTGTCTTAAATTTCAATTTTTCCCCCTTCTCTCTCTTTTTTTTTCTCGTAGTTTTTTAGTTAGTTAGTTTTTTTAGTCAGTAAATTTTTTTATACACACTACTGTTTTCTGCCTTGTTATTGAAGAGCAAATACAAATGATCGACCGCTTTCATGGGTTTCAAACTTTCCGTCCTTGCTTCATTCATTCTTGCTTGTTATTTTGATTTATTTTTTAACACCAACTGGGACAATGGGTTTACTAGGTTTCACCTTTTTATAGTTTCTGCTGGTCACATTTGCTGTGCACCCCAACTGCAGCACGTATCTTAATCTTCTAACCTTAACTCATGCCTCACCTTCACCGATTGCATGTGCCTCACAGCTGGAACCGTTTTGTACTTTTCTTCCATATTCTATCAGAATTTCCAAGAGAATTCTGAAAACGTGGTTTTCTACTCTGAACCCCATATTTCTTAGGATTCAAATGTAGTCCAACATTCCGATGAAGTTAAATAGTAATATTCAAAGCACTTTTATATAGATCGCTCGCGTGAAAGGAAGTAACTTTTTTGACTCATTGTAAAAGTAAACAACAAATGTGCCTTAAGTTTCCCTCAGAAGATAGGTACTTTTATAAATGTCGAGCCATACACAGTTGTTCCTCATCGGGGAATGCAATTCATTACTGCCCTTATTACTGATTGTTAGCCTATTTGCATTTTTGAAAAGAATACAAATAAAACCATAGAATAACCCTTACATCAAGCTAAACAGTTGAGAACCACTACCAGTTCCTTTTGGATCCTTTGAAAAATTGTACTTTCAATTATAAAGCGTTCTTCAATGTGGCGTTGCTGTTAGTTTTAAGTTTCCATGCTTGGCGAACAGGCGTTACTAAACATTTCTTATTGTTTGCAGGGATCAAAACCGACCAAAGATTCTGCAAACCCAAATGAAGGACTAGTAGAAGATCTTTGGACGTTAGTCTTCAACCTGGAGGAAGATGAATATGATGTTTTTTCAAACAATTGGATCCAAGATGATAAGGAAATCGAACAAGGCGTATTCAACGCTAAATATCCTCCAGAGAACTTTAATGCCAATGTTTTAGCAAAAAAAGGACAACAATATGCGGATAATTGGAAAACTGTGACCGTCAAATTAATCGAAAAGAACTATCGTAAGCATCTTCCTAATTTTATCCAATTTTCAGCATCTCATACTTTAATCTTATTCATTTCCATCTAATTTGTGTCCTTCAAGTTAGGTAACTGTACTGAAACAGTGCAAAAGTCAATTTTGTATCGAAAAGTACCAAAACTTTTAACGAACCAATTGATATATGGACCGCGTCAAACAGAATGGAACCAAGCCACATCAGCTAGGTATTGCCAAATTCAACAGGGGAATTCGATTTTTTATGAGAGAATGTTTGTGCGGATTCCTTTAGAAATTTTAAGGAATTTGCTATTTATTATGGAGAAAATTCATTGAAATTTGCACAAGAATCAGCACAACAGTTTTCATGTAAAAAATTAAATTGCCCTATTAAATTTGGCAGTAGCTGATGTGACTTGGTTCCTTTCTGTTTAACTTGGCCCATATGTAACTGTCCACAGAAAATGACCCCGAGAAATGACACAAAGATGCCCATGAGACCTTTGATCGCGACAGAAAAATTTTACTGCAATGGTTTATACAGATCGGTGACGAAAAATCAAACTTATGAGAACTCAAAAAAGTTTTTTATTCCATTCGTACATAGTAAGCTGTTGCGAGCAGTAAAGTTCTATTTTGTGCCAACATCCAGTGTCAAGTTTCATTATTAGCTTGGAATGCCATGCCCTTATCACAGCTATCTACAATTTTAAGTAGTTTTTTTCTTCAAAACTGCTTTTTTTAATTGCAACTTCCAGCTCCCATAACTATGCTTTGGTTTGCCATTTTCAGGCGTTTTTCATCTCAATATGTTGAAAGAACTGTCATCTATGCTTTTGTAACTCAAATTAGAGTTTTAGTACACTAAGGTCCCTTCGCATATGTACTGTCTACATGCACATGATTTTTGTCAATTTATAATTATCAGTTCCCTCAAATTTTACGTGAAATCTTGAAAAAACATACAGGGTGTGCAAATGACAGAATATATCAAAGATAATTTCTAGCCCCTGAAGATTACTTGACCACACCCTTAAAATTTGCAAAAACCAAAAAGTTAACATACGTCACTCCGTTATCGTTACATTGCATTATCATTTGTCGTCTGTAATTTGTCATCACACAAAAGTACTCCAAACGGAAGATTAAAATTGCTGAGCGACTGTAAACCTCAATTTATTTGGGGGGGGGGGGGGGTGCCAGCATTCATTCTGTGGTACTTTTCATTTCCACTCTCATTCCTGAGTCAAGATGAAGGACCGAAATTAAAGTGGGACGAGTACTTAAAATAAGTCTGTGTGAATATAAAATCGAATCAATTTTTCTGTACCACTATCGGTTCATTTTAATTTTTTTCCCACCTCTTACAGAATCATTTGAACAAGCCTTCACTGACATGGTGAGACTTACAAAAGGCCACCGTCTGAAAAGAGACAGTGATGCAGAATTGGCAAATTCTAAAAGGAAAAGAATCATGACGAAGTCGATAGAAGATTTTTTCGCCGGCAGTTCTAAGAAGGGCAAGGAGCCGAAGCACAAAAAGAAGCCAGTTTTAACTGAGATTCCAAAGTTTCCTGTAGACACAGTGAATCCCAAAACTCCGGATGCTAGGAAGAAGTCAACCCCTAAATTCCACACACCTGAAGATCTTTCAGCAGTCGAGAGCACCAGCTCAACGAAAGACAGAATTCATGCTGAGTCTCCACCCAAAAGAGCCCATGAGAAAAGTAGCAAAAATAAGCACTCATCTCAAAGTTTCTCGAGCCCGCAGAAAGACAGAATTCATGCTGAGTCTCCACCCAAAAGAGCGCATGAACAAAGTAGCAAAGATAAGCACTCATCTCAAAGTCTCTCGAGCCCGCAGAAAGACAGAATTCATGCTGAGTCTCCACCCAAAAGAGCGCATGAAAAAAGTAGCAAAGATAAGCACTCATCTCAAAGTCTCTCAAAACCGCAACAGAAAGTCGACTCAACTCCCAAGGACATGAGCTGCGAAGCATCAGGGGGGTGTTCGTTCACACATAACTCCATAATAATATACATCAAACTATAAACAAATGCTGAGATGCATTAATGATTATACTAAAATTATTAATTAAATAGCAAACAGTTCATTTCAGTATTCATTCATGGAATGACAATTTTTCTGTTTCAGACATCATGGGAAAATTCACGAGCTCCCCTAAAACTACAAAACTAAAAATTAAGGATGGGACGGAGAAACGCAAATTTTTTGGCGAGTTCACAGACGAAGAATCAACTGTAAGTACTTATACATTTTATAAAATGTTTTTAACTTTCAAAATTATTTTCCTTTGAGCGAGTGGAAATCAACGTATTGTTAAGAACATGTTAACTATTAATTGTTACGTGTATAAATAAAGCATTACAATAATAGCTACATATAGCACAATAGTCAAGTACTTTGACAGTACATGACTAGATATCAACGATACTAAATTAATCTATTTAACTTGTTTTCGCAACTGTTTCAGATATACATCAATGCCTGGGGCGAGAACATTCCAAACGAAGATCTTTCTGCCAAAAAAATCAAGTTCTTTAACTTGGTATTAAAAGAATACAAAAGTACGAAACATCTCGAATATAATTCAAGATCTTTCTATGAATTTGTAAACGAATAATTCACCTGCAATAAAATCCTTATATGTATTAAAATCTGTATTACTTCTGTACCATATTTTACCGAAACACATGAGTCATACTTGCAAAATTTTTGATTAAAAAAAATTAAAGAAAGAAAAAGTAGAAAAAAAACATTAAATCTTATATGAGGAAACCTATGGTTACATTCCATAGTTCTCGTGCAGTCTCGTGCATAGTTTTCGCCCATCCCAAGCAACAGATGTTTATGAGTTTTATGCGCACATTTACGTAGTCTTAATTGAGTCAGAAATTCGCGTGTATGCCACGATATTGATGTGAATAACTCGCAATTAATTATAATGATCTTAGAAATTCGCTAGGAACGCGACGTATTTGCCGTGATATCGTGTAATTTCTAATTTGTTTTACAAAATCCCTGGAAAAATCAAGTTCTCTCCGCGATGTAGATGACAAACCCGCCATTGCTGAGAATTAAACGAAACCGCTGGTTAAATCCCGTAATTTTCGCGGCTGAAAATCACCAGCTAACTTCAATTAAACATTGAACTAACAAAAGTATCAAATCTTCATGAAAATAACCAACTTTTGATTGGGTATTTTTCATTATTACAATTATCATATGAGCTTACTGAAGAACAGACCAAAATAGCAGCATACTACTAATCTCTACTTTTTTATCAAACCAGTGTGTCTCGCCAATTTTGAAATAGTAGATGATAATTCAGAAACACAATTAGTAACTGATCACTAATCACAGTGATTTCTGATGGTGGGGTTTTCCTGTGCGTAGCACGGGTTTTCTGCTAGTTTTACATAAAAAAGACATAAATTTATATAAATTCCAGTTTTTTTTACGTAAGAAAAACTTAGATTTATGTAAATGTAAGTCTTTTTTATGTCAAATTGGCAAGAAGGCGTCAACTGTGGTGTAAATTTTACATAAAAAAAATGTAAATTCATGAACTATTACGTAAAAAAAATTTAAAAATTACTTTTTTTTTATGTAAAAAAAAAAAATTGCTACTAGGGTACCTTCTTATTAGTGTGATTAAACAGTTGATAACGATATTCCTTTATGATTCCGCTGCCTGCTACCATTTAAGTGCTGAAATAAAAATTTTACATCGATGGGCAACCATTAATCAAAGGTGGTACCAATGAGCTTTGGCTAACTCTAATGAAATTAATCCTTGAGAGTATGATCTGTCAAATCATGCCTGTTGCCCTTTAATATGGTCCCAGGAAACCTGCTGACAACGTGGAGTTTAAGGACGAATTTAATGAAGAACTAAAGGTTTTCTGCATAGATGGCCTAGAAGATGATGGAACAAGGTACCAAGTAATTGTTCCGGGTCTTTGATACCCCT
>NC_092800.1:20434699-20452696 GCF_918797505.1 Bemisia tabaci | reverse complement strand
GAAGGAGAACTTTGTCAAATTTTTCCAAATTTTTGGAAATTCGATTTCCAATTAGAGCGCTATTAAATCGATTTTTAGGTATGCCATAATAATTTACTGGGGAATTATTAATTTTGCATTATTTTCACCATGTGTTAAAATAGTTTATAATAATTAATCCGCAACGATGATAAATTAGGATTACTTAAATCCATATATCGACGGTATAAGTCGGCAATCACATAACTCGGAAAACGCGATTTTTCAGGATCGGGAAAAAACTCTCTACATTCCTCATCTTTGAAGGTAGAGAGGAAATAATTCTTAGAGACAGCAAGTATAAGATGCTTTATAGGACTCTATCATCATTTTGAATATTATGCTCGTCTATCTGGAGAAATGGCCGAAAAACCGCCCAGGTAGCAATAGTAACAGTTCAAAATTGCAATTTCACAACAGTTTTTACACTGTTACTTTTGTACACTTTTTCATCGAAAAATTTGCTCTAGTACAACAGTTGAAAAACCAACGGAAAAGAGAAGTCCTTTGCGACTATAATCACTGAACAATTTTTCTTACATACTTAAAAAATACCAGTGGAAAATTTATAATTTAGTCATGTTTTCTGAAAATATAACACAACTTTAACTAGTGTTATACACTGATCGAAAAAGAAACTATTATTGCAATAAAAACATACTTAGATTTGAAATAAAACGGCGGTTTAAAATTATCAATCAAAAGCACTTACTTAACAAAACTTTTTTAAAGAAAGAAAAGTAGAATAACATTTTGATAACTAAAAAAGTTTAAAAAAATTATTCTAATTTTTTTTTTTTAAAGTTGATTTCATAAAACACAGAAGTAGACTATTTATGTTTTAAAAAAGCTATTTTACAAAACATAAAGTATTATACTGTACTAATGAGAAAAATTTAATCTAAATCAATAAAAAGATAAAAAAAAAAGACAATAAAAAACAAATTTAAATATCTCATTTGTTGCCATATTTTTGCAAAACACATTTTTATAAATAACCATGAAATATTAATTATTATTACATTATTTATTAAACAATATTAATGAGAAACTATTTTTAAATCATTGTTTCCTGAAAACCGGTGTAGCTTTAATTTTTGTCGAAAAAGAATCCATATAAGAAACTTTTATCACTATTTATCACTGATAAAGAAAATATAATTTAAATCGATAAAAAGATACAAGTGATAGTGATAAAATGACAGTTTAAATATCTGATTTATTGCAGTTTTTCTGCAAAACATTTTCTTTTAAACAGTTGTTAAATATAAATTAGTATTACATTATTTTTTTAAATACCATTGATGAGAAACTATTTTTAAATAATTGTTTCTTGAAATTTGGTGCAGCTTTAATGTTTGTCAAAATAGAATCCATGTAAGAAACTTTTATAACTATTTATCACTGACAAGGAAGATATGATTTAAATCGATAAAAGGATTCAAGTGATAGCGATAAAAAGACAGTTTAAATATCTGATTTATTGCAGTTTTTCTGCAAAACTTTTTAAATACCATTAATGAGAAACTATTTTTAAACAATTGTTTCTTGAAAATCGGTGCAGCTGTAATGTTTGTCAAAATAGAATCCATGTAAGAAACTTTTATGACTATTTATCACTGACAAGGAAGATATGATTTAAATCGATAAAAAGATTCAAGTGATAGCGATAAAAAGACAGTTTAAATATATGATTTATTGCAGTTTTTCTGCAAAACATTTTATTTTAAATAGTTGTGAAATATAAATTAGCATTACATTAATTTTTTAAATACCATTAATGAGAAACTATTTTTAAACAATTGTTTCTTGAAAATCGGTGCAGCTGTAATGTTTGTCAAAATAGAATCCATGTAAGAAACTTTTATGACTATTTATCACTGACAAGGAAGATATGATTTAAATCGATAAAAAGATTCAAGTGATAGCGATAAAAAGACAGTTTAAATATCTGATTTATTGCAGTTTTTCTGCAAAACATTTTATTTAAATAGTTGTGAAATATAAATTAGTATTACATTATTTTTTAAATACCATTGATGAGAAACTATTTTTAAAAAATTGTTTCCTGAAAACCGGTGTAACCTTTAATATTTGTCGAAAAAGAATTCATATAAAAAACCTTTATCACTATTTATCACTGATAAAGAAAATATAATTTAAATCAATAAAAAGATACAAGTGATAACGATAAAAAGACAGTTTAAATATTTGATTTATTGCAATTTTTCTTCAATAAATTTTATTTTAAATAGTTGTGAACTATAAATTAGTATTACATTTTTTTTAAAACACCATTGATGAGAAACTATTTTAAAATAATTGTTTCCTGAAAACCGGTGTGGCTTTAATTTCTGTCAAAAAAGAATCCATATAAAAAACGTTTATGACTATTTAACGCTGATGAGGAAAGTATAAATGAAATCAATAAAAAGATACTAGAAATAGCAGTCAAAAGATTGTTTAAGTATTTGATTAATTGCAATTATGTTTCAAAAAAATACACACGGAAAAAAAATGTGCGAGTTCAGCATCCTTGGGGTTTTTTAATCCGACAAGCTATTTTTCTGCTTCCGTAACTATCGAGACTGTTAATGCTGCAAGTCTTGGATGCTAATCTGACAATCTTAAAATATGGTCATTCTGCATTTTATAAGATATGCTTAAGTAACAGTTAGGATGTTAATTTGACATTTATTTTTGTTAGGTTAGCAAAATCGGTATGCTCGTACAACTTTAGTATTGTTTGCTTAGTTTACAAACCATATATGTTATCTCAACATCTTAAGACACTTAAAATAACTGTTGAGTTGTCAAGTTGACAATTATTATTTGTTGCGTTGACATTTATTTTTGTTAGGTTAGCAAAATCGGTATGCTCATATAACTTTAGTATTGTTTGCTTAGTTTACAAACTATGTATGTAATCTCAGCATCTAAAAACATTTAAAATAACTGTTGAGTTGTCAAGTAGACAATTATATGATTTGTTTCGTTGACAACTCAGAGTAATAAAATCTGCATTCCCACGGACGTTACGTCAACATTTTAAAATTGCCATAATGACATCGAAAGAAGCTGTTTTAGCATTGTTTCCGTATGTGCGCTTTATGCTCTAAGGTGCCAAGTTTCCATGCCAGGAATCCTGTTAGGAATTCAGTATAGGGATTCGCGCATTGCAGATGCATATAAAATCATGCCATCAAATTCACAGCGAAGATCATGTCCCATACCTAGTGTGCTTTTCTGATGTTAGCCTGACGTGGACTGTTAATATGTTTCCTGCCATTCTCGTTCATAATTGAATCATGCATGCGTTCTTTCGAAATTTTTTTTATACATGATGAAAAGTCCCCGCCCCCCTATCTTTTTACCCAGGCCCCGCCACATACCATCTCGGGCCCTGGTACCAATTTTCTGGCCCGGGCCCCTAGCACAAGGGGGGGGGGGGGTCCGGGGGGCCTCCCCCGGAAAATTTTTGAAATTTTAAATCTATTTGGACGCATTATGAAGCTCTTATGATGGAGATTTTCCATCAATTTCTGCAGAATAATTACGCCTTTTTGTTTACTTTCAGCACCAAAAACTTTCGAATTGTTGCATTCAAAACATCTATAATTTTTTTTTTTCAATTCTATGGGGAGCCGGCCCCCCCTGGACTCCCCTTTCGTACGTCTGTGGCAAGGGAGTTAAGCCATTGAAGTCGAGGATGCCCAGAAAGGAGCCTCTTAGCATCCGACAACGGAAGAAAATGAAACACAGTTACTAAAGATATCATTCTACATATACTCAAAATCTTGAAAATCTCTAAAAAAGTAAGAAAAATTTTATAGTGCCCTAGCGTGTTTTTGAAACTTTATTCACCTTTTGCGGAATTTTTAGGATAATTTTTTCACTTTTCCCTACGAGACAAGGGTTACACATGAATTCGTAATGGTTTGTCACCTGCGTCACGGGCCCCTCCAGGGCCCGGGCCCCGGTACCAAGGACCCAGTATCCCCCCCCCCCCTTGTGGCGGGCCTGTTTTACCTAATCGAGATAGAGATTTGAAACTTGGAGGACGCTCCTATATCAAAGGGAGCTATTTTTTGACCCCCCCTAAAATTTTCCGGGACCCCCCCCCCCCTTAGATTTTCCGGAAGACCGCCCTTGGGGTGGGGGGGCAACGGACACCAACTTATTCTTTTACAGATCTAAAGACCCCCTTTGTGATACCTCGAAAGAGCATAAAAAAAGAAAATTTTTCGCGAAACCCGAAGACATTATTTTAAACCATCTCAAAATGGCCGCCGGTTAAAGTTCAAAATGGCCGAAAATTGACCAACTCGATTTTCGGCCGATGGATTCGCGCCTGAAACTCGTTAAATGCGTTTTTCTCGTGCCCAACTACCCCCAGATACCGAGTTTCAGGCGAATCAATCGGAAAAAAATAAGTTGGTCGATTTTCGGCCATTTTGAACGTAGCTTAACCGGCCACCGTTTTGAAAAATATTTTGTATTTTTCTGAAATTTATGAAATATCTCCGTAATAGGTATAACAAGCAATTCGGAACTTTCAAGATTCTTTTTTTCATGAAAATTGCAACCCTGCGTATAAGATATATTTTTTTTTAATTATTTTTTTTACGGATATTTAAGGAGCCAAGTGGTATCTCCCATGCTTAATACCCCAGCCCCAAATCACCATTGCCTGATAATATCAAAACCAAGTCACCTGGTCGGGAATCGAACCCGGGACCTCTTGATCGTAGAGCCAGCGCTACAACCACTACTCCACGGGAGCCAGCATCAGAGGTGGCAGATGCGTCCTGCGCGCATGCGCTGCGACGTTGAACGATACCAACTTTGGTCATAACGCAGCAATTCCAAATTCTTATGTTATCGCTATAATTTCTCACGTGGTCTTTAAAATAATGAGGTTTGAACATCCTTTGTACGAAATAAAAAATTAACTACAGTTCATTTTCAAAAGCTCTCAGATTTTTAAAGGATCGTACATAATTAATTTCAATGCTTTAACCGTTTTGCATACTTTCAGCTTCAAGGATTTGCCAGACTGCTCTCTCATCTCGAATTGGCGGACTAGTCTCAAACCGAACCGCATCGCATCGCACCGCGTAACCGTTACATATTTTCGCCGATTCCGTTTGTTTCGTAATTAATTGTGTTTAGTGCTTCATTTGTGCGTAGTGTGCGTGTGTTATTTTTTATTAATGCCCTCCAGAGCTGCAAAAATAGTTCAGCTCGCCAAGCTCAAGCAGTGTCTCAGTGAATGCGAAGCAGAAGATACCAACTTCGACTCCTCATCCTCATCGTCTGAATGCAGAAATACCTCCGGTATGGAGGACATTGTGTCTAGTCCGACTCAGATTCAGTTAAAAAGGAGAAAAGTGGCCACCTCTGTAAGTCCATTCTCTTATTCATCTTCCCTTCTTATGCACTGTACTTAAGTAATTTTGTTCTGCTCGGAGTATGTGAGAAGACTTCAGGCCTGCAATTTCTAGTTGGAATTGAGGGGCACATAGCTGATTTTGGGACTAACTATTTAACTCCTACTTAATTTGACGAGGCAATCCCATAAGCAAAGTAGAATTTTCGCTGATGATATGCATTTCAGCTAAATTGACAGTCGTTTCCTTTTCTGCCGACCAGCGGGCCGATTGAAATTTAAACCAGCCCGATAACACATTGAATTGCGATATATTGCACAGTTAAGATAGGGCTATGTCTTGCCGTAAGCGGTGACATAGAGTCGACATCATTTCAATAATCGCCCCGCAGTCCGCTTTGTCAGTAGACGTAAGTAAGTAGGTATATCATGCATGGTGGCCCTGTTGCCCTGGGCAAGGACCTGCGGCCCGATTATTGAAACTATGTCAGCCTGACACGACAAGACATAGCCCTATCTTAACCATGCAATATATCGCAATTCGATGTCTTACCGGGCTGGTTTAAATTTCAATAATCGGTCCGCTGAGGAACAGTTTGCTGTTAATCGTGGCCCTGTTCCCCGGGCTTGGAACCAAGGAATAGATCGTATTCGATACATCAGATGGGTGAGATTGCATCGATATCGATTGGTTCAAAACATAAACATAGCCTCAAAAGTAAACTAAGAAATCTGAGAGAACGGGTCTTTTGTAACAGATTATTTATTCTTCTGAGTACCAAATGCCAATGCAAAGTGAAATTGTCAGGAAATTTCTCATTTTCAGCTTTTCCAATTTAAATCCTTACAGTATGGTTTGAGGTTATGTTCTATTGTTTTGAACCAAACGATACATCGAACCGTTATCGAATACGGTCTATAGTTGACTACGCAGACATGTTAAAAGTAGTAAAACTCGCATCAGATAAGTTGGCAGTTGTTTATAGCTGGCAAGACCAATCTACACAGGTCAGTCATTCCTGACCAGAGACAAGAGACCTTACACTAGTATCTTGGCCATTGTGGAAGCTTTTACTTTCGGAACTTCAGCATTCTACTGTTGACTTACCTACATGGTTGATGTTTAACAACGTGTTGGCAGTTTCGTTTTGCAAACAAGTCGAAAATGGCCGAAGTTTGTGAAACTTGTTTGGCTCATGACGTCACCCAAAGCTCATCATCGACCATGTTGGTAGGTCAACAGCCGAAATTAGGGTGATGACTTTTGCTCCCTAATAATTGTCCATACTGTTGAATCCCTGAAAGTAAAATCTTCCACCTGTCGCTTGGAGGCCAGTGGAGGGTTTCTTGTCTCTGTTCCCGACAACGAGTTTTGAAACTCTACTACGCAATGACGTACAATTGGCTGCCTGCAATGTATTTCTAATGGGAGCAGCCAGTGTGACGTACAATTGGCTGCCGCTGAGTCAGGGCCGGGCGGGGGAGTGGATTTCAAAAAGATGCGCCATTACTGACCTGTGTAGATTGATCTTGATAGCTGGAATCACACGCTGAATGTGGAAGTCATCGGCCTGATGCCTGAATTTTGCGCATCAGCAATGAGGCTCAGCAAACATCGGCTAGTGCCAGATTTGTCAGGACTATTCAAATAGATTTGACACTGTTTGTCAACTTTTTTTTGTTGCTTAAATTATCATCTAAATTAGTTTTTTTATCGTTTATTTTACGTACACTTTTCTAATTTACTTACATTTTTGTGTAGATGGATTTAGGTTGATTTTTCAGTGTCAGCTGTTGAAATTATCAGTAATTTGTCTGAAGGAAAGATTATTTAATTGGGAAATATGCATCAAAATTCTTGTAAAAAATTGTGCACCTTTGAGCTTATTTTTGCACACATTTTTCCATTCACGGTGGGTAGAATAATAGGCCTGTGAAATAAGTTCATCAATCTTCAATGCTACCTATTCCAACCAAATTGTTTTTTTCACTGATTTCAGAGCCTGTAATTAATAATGCTGACTTACAAGAAGAACTGACAATTTGCAAGAACAATTCAGTTGCCCTACCTGAATTGATTGAAGTTTTCAAAAAAACCTGCCACCTTAGAATCTTGCTTTTCGGGAAAGGTCCAAAGGATATTGCAAAATATATCACCACCTACCCAGCTTTATCTAAGCCAGATGGTCATTATTTGGTAAGTTTAGTTAAAGATTCACCCCATTGTAGAGTTTTTTTCCTCTTATTTTATTTGTCTTTAGTGAGAAAAGTTGACACAAGAGAGAGAATGTGGAAAAGAGTATTCCGTTCTGCACTATACTTGTGATTGATATTACTCACTTAAATCATGAGCTACAAGAAAACATAGCAAAGGATCAGGTTAGTTTTTTATGCTGTAACAGTTTCCTTCTTAGGGTGATTTGGTGGCTGAAAAACTATGAGTCCGGGAAACATGCGATACATTGCATCGATTAGCGCTGTGTTTTAAGTTAACGTCATTCTTATTGAATTTTGAGATCCTATATTTGTCATTGCCACATTAAAGAATTTACCAACAAAATTTGAGAAACCAATTCAGCATATTAAAGGCAGGAATTTTTCAAAGGTAAAATATTGCATTTTATCTTGGTATCAAAATCGCAGTTGAATGCAATATTTTCCCCCTAAAAAATCCCTATTTTAGTATTTAATATGCTGAATATGTTTCTCAAAATTCAGTGTGACTGACAGGAAGCTGAAAACACGAAGCTAATCAATGCGATTTATTGCATGTTGTATTGTCTCATAATCTTCCGGCAACCAAATCATCTTAAGGCATCAGTCTTCATATGCTTCTCACAGTACCTGTATTCTTTTTCTTAGAGAAGAGGCAGTATTTTTGCATTTTGTTTACGGGCGAGCCATCCTTAAATTATTCTACCCACGCTTTGACTCTCATTCAAGGCTTTATTTCTACTGTTATTTGTGCCTATCCTTACCACTAACAGATTTCAATAATCTAAGGAAGTCCTTTATTTCTACTTAATTCCTAAATTTTGTGTTCAACACAATTTTTGCTGGAGGTCTTTTCAATCTATAAGTTTTTGGTCGGAAATCTGTTACAAGGAATAAAGATCCAAAAATAGGAATGTTACAAAACATCTCATAAAAATCTGTCTATAAGTTTATTAACTTGAATGAGGGTGAGAGTGGGTGTGTGTGCGAAGGAAGGATGGTGAGGGAGGGTGAGGGTGTGTGTGTGTATGTTTGTTGTGTAAACTTTATTGGAGATTTTCCAATTCGTGGGCTTGATTTAGTTAATAAAAGTGTATTTTTTTAGCTTTTTCATAGTAAAACTTATGTCAGGTAAATATTGTTCAGTATGAGTAACATTATGGCCTCCTTGAATATTCTCATCTGGGTGAGTAATTTGCTATCTGTAACCATTTTATTAAACTAGATTTTTGACTGTTTTCTAGTAGCAGAAAATGAATGAGACTCGATACAAATGAAGCATGTCTGATGATGTCTTTTTCTCCCTTTTATTTTCCTTTAATCCGAGGATTAATTTTCACCTCAATCCTCTATTTTCTTTATCTTACAGGTTAAAGTTTTGAAGCAACAGGTCCCGCACAATATAATTTGCAAGACGGCCCGGGGTCTTGTTGACCTAGCCTTTTCAGACGAGTTGAAGAGAGAATATTTATTGAAAGGACAAAAAAGACTTAACGTGAGGAAGCGAGCATTTGTCGCTACGAAATATTATTCCTCAATAATCATGCGTAAGTAACTTATCTGCTGCTTAGAAAATATTCAAATGAAAAAGAACAAAACTTTCAAGTTGTGAAATGCTAGGTTAGGATGGGTGTGTTTTAATACTTCGGTGGACATCTACTGGTGAGATTTTACAACTACCGGTAGTGGTCGTAGTGTGACGTAGCTCACTAAAAGCAAATTGTGGTAATGGTGTAAAAACAGGCATTGTCAACATCCCAGCATGATGTTGCATGCTTGTGTGCAGGATCTCGAGGTTTCCCGGATGAATTGGACCGAATGCCCAAGTCAGCAGAAATAGCAACAACGGCATTAAAACCTTTCGAATCTGGTAAAAAATTATGAAGGGTTGGCTCCTAATCATAAATAAATAAAATCGTGACAAGATAATTGTATTCGAATGCTTATTCTTCATTTCTAAAAAAGCTCCTTTCCCTTCCACTCGTAATTATCAAAACATACCCAATTAAAATCCCAAAGCTTCCAAATGATGAATTAGCCCCCAATAAATTGTACTTCCTTTTAGATTAACTTCAGTAATTCAATCTAACGATCCGTTAACATCTACAGCCCATTCCATGAAGATGGAACGCATTTTCCAAAGAAAATGTCCATACCCATGCTGATCAAGTGAAGTTTCTTTGTCTGGAAACAGTTGAAGGGAAAAATGATACTTGAACAAATGGTGAAAGAAGATGCAGCTAGATTATTTAGGAAGATTCACCCATTTTGACGACAAGGTTTTAAAATACCATGTTTAAATCTTGTGGTGGCCCCTCCTAGTTTTTTTGTTATCTAGTCATCGAATTGCTCCATTTAGACTTATTTTGAATTAATTATCAAGTTAACATCAAGTTTAATAAAACCTGCTAATGGATCACTAGACAAGGTTCGAATTTAAGCATTCTGATACATGTTTCTTATCCACAATTTCACGTAAAACATGATTCGCGCAACGAAAATTACTGAAACCAACTCCTAACGGAGATATTAACATTTTTATTTCACATTGGTTACAAGGAATTCGAACTGCACGCTCACAAGAAACTCAAAGCTCTACGTGAGTCAAATCGCACACTACAACGGTTTCAGCAAGCTTCTCAATCGAGCAACGTTCATTTCCCACCATGTGTTTTTCAAACTATACGTAAATTGCTGTAGCTGGACCAAAACATCAAGATTGAGGTTGCCAGATTTTTTTATCGCAGAGACGTTCATGATACCGTTTAGCGCGCGATGTGAATCACGTAGAGCATTGAGTTTTCATGAGCGGGTGGTTTGAATTCACGCACCAAGAATCATTAAGTATCTTCGCAAGGAGTTGATTTCGGTAATTTTCTTTGTGCGCATCGTATTTTACGTGAAATTTTGGTGAAGAAACATGTATCAGAATGCTGAAATTCGTACCTTGTCTAGTGATCCATTGTTCCCACTTGCCTGGAAGTTGGATGAATAAGTATATCAAATGATAAAATTATTTCAAATAACAATAATTTGCCTGACCTAAGAATCATACTCAGGTTTGATGTGCAATTTTCAGGTCAGGTGGTAGGCAACCGATTCGATTTTTATCATAACATGATATTTAATGCACTTATCCTTCATGCATCCGCACACAAGGAAGCAATAAGCATTTTTGATAAAACTGAAATAATTCAAAATTATCCAAAAATCAAGTAATTCTATAGCATCATTTCAAAAGCTGTGAGGAACTATCTCAGCACAAATATTTCAGAATACTTTCCAGTTTACGTACAACTGCTAATTCAAATGTTTCTCATATTATTCTCTAGCCATTTGCACCGACATACACGGAACTGGCAATATAACCAAGAGAGTAAAACGACACGTTGAAAAGCCATCTGAGTCCTAAGTAAGTTTTAATTGCATTATTTGGTTTGAGTTAAAAAGGGAAGAATATTTATTAGATGTTTGCAAAGATAACTTGCGTAAAATTTTGCAGGTAGCTTCTTCTTTTGAGCTAAACAATTCTCCTGTTCTCTAACGGTTTTTTGAATGTGACCTCTCCTCCAATAAACTGGAAATCTTCATAAAGTTGCATAGATGCATTAGAGTATATCAGAGTTATCCTAGATTTTCAGCAGTATCTGATGATCAACTTGGTAAACTAAGATTGAGGCATACTCAAAGCGTAAATTTTCTCCTCTCCTTATTAGACATAACCTCTCTGATGATGTCCAAAAGTGCCGATTCCTTAGATTTCCCTTCCAGGAAGCCCTGTTGCAGAACTAATTTGACAGGTTCTCAACAAATAACTTGTAACACTTTCAAACATCAGTTTTTCCAAAATACTGGCAAAAACTGGTATGATGCCTATGGGTCTATAGTCTTCACTTAGTATTTTTTTTCCTTTCTTAAGGAGAGGAAAGACTTTCCTAACTTTCATTTGTTCCGAAAAAATACACACCCTATTATAAAAATTAAAAATGAATACAACAAAATCTGCAAGACAAGGTACATATCACTCCTTTAACAAGATCTATTGTTTAATTATCTTTTGAGCAGTTTTCTTTATTTTGTGCAGCGTTTTAACAAGTGTTCTTCCTCTCTTTTCAGCCTCAATGATAGCATTGGCAATGACGATGAAGAGGAGCTAACAGTTGTAAACCCACAAGCAGCAATTGTAAACCCACAACCAAACCCACAAGCAGCAATTGTAAATCCTCAATAAACACAATAAAATGTCGGTGCTCGGTGCGGTCTCTAAAGAAGTGCTCCGAGGCTGTAATTTTAAAAAGTGAATTAATGCTCCTTAAGTGCCATTATATAGCTATTTTATGCCTAGTTTACATTTAATTGGAAAATTATTTTTCAACTCTTACAAGTAAATTTGCAACCCTTTTAAGACTAAATTTTTTCCTATTTTAAGGAATATTTTATATTTTTGTAACAGCTGTTTTTCAACTAATGAAGGAGATTTTCAAACCATTAAAGAGTTAATGTGCGCCTATTCTAATTAAGGTGTTATCTTTTTTTAAGAGGTATTTTTTAATCTTTGAAAATAAATTTTCAACCCATTATACACTTGACTTTTACTTCTTTTAAGAAAGATTTTATCTCTCTTTAACAAATATATTAGAGTTCCTTTAGTTTGAAAGTTAATGTATTTTTAGGTCATTCTTCAGATCTTCGAGTATTGATTTTTAAAGTATTTATTATTAATTTTACAGATCTTACTCTTCTGATAAAATATTTTTTTAATTTATTAAAAAGTGATTTTTTGAATGGCTAATAATTGAAATGGGTTAACGTCCTTATTCCTATTTCAGGAACATTTAAACTGCAATTTATTCTCTACAAAGCTGCAGTATTTTGCGTGAAATAATTTAATTTAGGAACTTCGGAAACAATTGTTTTAGACAAAATATAGTGCCTCTTTTTTTTCTTTTTCTTTTTTTTTTTTTTTGAGTTGATATTCAGCTCTTTCACAAGTTCTTTCATGTCAATTTAACAATAATAATGCAACTGCTGAGAAACAAATTTTAAACCATTTTTTAACCAATTGAAGTTGTCTTGCGAGATACAAAAAATGATTTTTACTTAACTATTATTTTTCCATTTAGGTAGACTTTAAACTGTCATTTTTACTTTCATAAAATAGGAATATGAGGCCTGAAACTGGGGAGTTCTATAATTGATCTTTTAAAACCAAAAAATAACAGTTTAACAAAATATTAAAAACGAATAAAATTTCATATATTGACACTGTTAATTTTCAATAAAACTACAATTTTACGAGTCGTTCTATTATTAAAAATTGGTTTTTCTATGTATATTTCAAGTTTTTTTTTAATACTTTACAAGAATAATTCAAAACTTGTATTCAACATTTAAAATTTCTTTTTTTTTTAAGACGAGTGTCGCTTTACACCAGTAAATTTCCCAAATGCAATTTGTTTTTCACTACGTTAATCATTGTTGATTTATCCCATTAAATTATTTTAAACTGTTATTTTTAACTTCATAAAATAGGAATATAGCGCCTGAAACTGTTGTAACTGGGGAGTACTTTAATCGATCTTTTCAACCTATATAAATTATTTTTTTATAACATATTAATAGCAATTAAAACTCTCATTTAATAGCAATAAAACTGTTATTTCGAAGATATAAAAAAATTATTTTATAGCAGATCTTGCTACCTGGGCGAGTTATGTGTTTGTGGAACTAAGGTCCAACACTGAATTTCGAGATACGTGGTTGGCGAATTACTGATTCAAACCTAGTCTTTGCCGATGTTGACTGAATAAAGACTGAATCAGACTCCTCTCACTTTAAAAGTAGCCTTAAGTTCCTTTCAACAAACTTTAATTGGTAGCGGATCTTTAGAATGACACCGGAGAACAATTCGACGGCGTAAGTCGGCAATCACATAACTCGGTTTACGACGTCGCAGACTTCTTGTCATACTTCATTTTTTAATCGGAAAACTACTCAATGGCAATTCCTTAAAACTGCCGTGAGTTTTCTTCTCTATGCGAAGAAAATTCTGTATAAACTGCAAGAAATGATGTCAAATGTGTCGAGGTTCTTCTTTAAGAAAAATGAACGTAGAAGCGGAGATTTTCAGACACCGTGAACGAGATAATTATGTGATTGCTGACTTACGCCGTCGAATTACGAATTAAAATGAAATGAGGATAAAAATAAGCGGATGATTACTCAGTTATCCGTTGGATTAGATGTTTTATGTTAAAACAATAACAATGTTTTTGTTGTTTGAAGATTCCGTGACGTACTAACTTTTAATTTTCCCTCCTAAAAAGCTACTCCAAAGTTCGAAAAGTTGCTCGCTTAGTGTCCGCTTGTTTAAAGTGAAAACATACGATAATCTCACCTAACTTTCGTGAAAATTGCGCGATTTTTCCAGCGAATTTGTTTAATCTTAAATAATTACGCGCTTTTCATCTTTGTACCGCGGAAAACGCGTGATTTTTCATAAATTTTTTATGAAAATGAGAAATCGCGCAATAATTACCACGATATTGCGGCAAATATGCAATTACGCCAGCGGCTTCGTAAAATGATTCACGATTACGCTTTATTTGCCTCGAAATCTTGGAGTGCACGCAAATTTTGCAGCAGATGACGAAAAAAATTGAAGATCTCACAATTTTCCCCTCAATCGCAGAAAGTACGCGAATTTATTATCTAAGTGCTCATAATTTTCATACGAGTCGTAAACTCAAATAGGAGAAAAGCTATAAATCTCCTTCAAATTCGCGTGATACCACATGTACCTACTCTAAAGTTCAAATAGTTGCTTGCCTCAATTCGGATTTTTAACAAGTGAGAAATTGTGCGATTTTCATCTCAATATTGCAAGAAGCAGCAAAGCGCGATACCTCCAATGGATTCGTTAAATCCTGTCGAGAAATGTCGCACTTCTCAACGCGGTATCGCGCGAAATGAATTTTTTCTCCTCGCTTTTTTGCAAGAAAAAAAATAATAAATCACGTCAGAATCATCGGAATGTCGCAGCAAATACACGATTGCTCCGGAGGTTTTGTTAGATAGAGATTTAAGATAATTAAAAATCACTTGTTATTCGCCTCGACATCGCGGCATGCACGCAAATTTTGCAACGGTTAATGGAAAACATTAAAGAACCCACGATTTTTACCTAAATCAGCATTTAGAATTTTAGCATTTGCCCCTCTTTTTTTCTTCTTTTTACATTTTTGGAGAAATGCTCTTTTTGGTGGTATCATTTAGGCGACTTTATATCCAACGCGGCCCTCGCCACAAATCGTCAGACAATTCAAATTGCGACTTCATCACACCAGAGGGACGCAGCTCCTTCACAGGATGGGGGATGAATTTGAGAGGGCGTTGATTGAAAAGCTTAAAAAAGCTGTATTTGGACTCATTTGATGAGACAACGGATTGCAGTTCCAAGAAGCACATGGCGACAGGAGTCACCTTTTTGGATGATGAAAAATGTGCTCCAATTGAAACATTTTTCGATCTCCTTGAGCCATCAGGAGGGACGGCAAAAGAACTTGCAGATTGTTTAGTAAATTCTATAGAATGTAAAGGCATTCTATTAAACCATCTATCAACTGTACGTGCAGATACTTGTAATACAAATTTTGCAGACACGAATTCAGTTACTGTACATCTAAAAAAAATAATACCAACCTTGTTAGCAATAAAATGTGTATGTCATTTAATTAACCTAGCATGAACGAAATCTTTCGAAATATTTCTGAAAGAAATTGATCATATGCTGCACAGTTTTGCTAAGCATTTTGGGAAAAGTCCCAAAGCAACCGGAGCTCTTCAAGTTTTACGAGAGCTTATGGGATTCGAAATTCATAAAATTTTATTTTTGTCAGGAACTCGTTAGCTAGCTCATGGTTGTGTGTCGACCGTGTTTCGGATCAATACCCGGTCCTGCAGTAAGTATTTGGCAGAATTGACCGTAAAATTTGCCAATAATCAGAAAAATGTGGCAAAAATAAATTTTATCAGTTCAATTCTTCAACCCCCCGTAACTAAATTATATTTGCTGGTGGCGAGCCAATATGTTCTAGGCATTTAGGATCGATTCAATAAGCTCTTTCGGAGCGAATTTGGAACAATGTTTTTATTAAAGCCGAAACTCGAAAATATGATGAGAGAAATCTTGACTTGTTACTTGAAAGATACTCATGTAAACTCCTCCAAAAGCTTGTTTCTTTTGGATCACAAGGATCCTCGCGAAAGTAAGGACCGCAGTAAGTTTTATTTCGGCCCAATCCAAGATATGTCACTAATCACCAAAAAAAAAAAAAACAGACACCCAAAAAATATGATGGCAGTACCGTTTGGATTCAGCATTTAAAAGGAAATGATATCAAAACGGCCCGATTTCCTCTTTCATGATATACTATACACCCCAACGTTTTTCACAAAAAAAAAAAAAAAAAAAAAAAAAAAAAAAAAAAAAAAAAATTAAGTACATATAAGGTATGATGACCTGAACACGTTTATTTGATCCATCGCTTTAAAGGAGTATGATATCAAATCGGCCCAACTTCTCTGAATATGCCCATCCACTGATCAATAATTTTTTGGAGACCTTCCGACTCATCGCTAAGGAGACACTGATCATTACTTGACCCTTAGTGTATGTCCTTGTTTAGATGTCAAAGAGTTCCTTATGAGAACTGTAATGAATTTTTTTTCTTGAAAGAGATAAAAACAAAAAATCGTCATAAAATTGAAAAAAAATTCGAAGAAAAAAAAAGGAATGGGCCGGCCGGCACGTACAAAAAAAAAAGAAGGGGAAAATAGAGACATTGGTATGCCCGAACATTTTGGCATGGGTGACCAACCCGGTCTTGCCAACATCCATGAAGTTGCTAAGAAAGAAGCATTGTAAGTAGGAGGCACATAATGTCCGCAATAATACGCCAAGGTTCAGTAGTTTGTTAGGCCTTCTATCAGAAACAAACAAAGAATATGGCATTGCTTGAAAGTTGTTAAGTTGTTCACCCATGTGTGAATATCTTTCAGTCTATATTTCAATGACGATTTCAAGAAGGGCTGATCCTCCTTTTGACGATGATACTTGTTCATGTATATACAGGGTGAGCGAAAAGTCCCCGACCCCCCCTCTAACTTTTGAACGAATTGAGCTAAGGAAATGAAACTTTGGGAATGTTCCTATCTCAAAGGGGACCATCTTTTGAGGGGGTCAAAATTTTGGTCCCCCCCTCAGGGGGGGACAGGGGCCCCCAACTTTTTTTTTTCAAATAGCAACCCCTATCTTGTGATACCTCATTCGAAAGAGCATAAAAAACTAAGAATTTTGGCGCAAACCGCAGATCAATATCTCAATTTTTGACCGAGTTATGATAGGTCAAAGGTCAAATTTGACCTATTTTCAAAAAATCATAACTCCGGTTCAAATTATCGTAAAGAAAAAAATAAAACGGGAAAATTTACCAAATTGTGTTCGCTTTTACGTAAAAATTGCAGAAATCACTTCGATTTAATTTTAAGGGGGGGCTCGGACCCCCAAATACGTCAATTCAAAGGTCATTCAATTTTCCCGCGAAATAAGCCAATTTCCTCTGGATTTGCCTCCACATTATCTCAGTAAGGTCAAAATCAGTTCAACATTACGTTGGCAAGTCCCCAAATTTCGGGAAAAGTTAAAAAAACGAAATTTAAACGGTCAAATTTAATCACCTTAAATTTCGTTTTTTTAACTTTTCCCGAAATTTGGGGACTTGCCAACGTAATGTTGAACTGATTTTGACCTTACTGAGATAATGTGGAGGCAAATCCAGAGGAAATTGGCTTATTTCGCGGGAAAATTGAATGACCTTTGAATTGACGTATTTGGGGGTCCGAGCCCCCCCTTAAAATTAAATCGAAGTGATTTCTGCAATTTTTACGTAAAAGCGAACACAATTTGGTAAATTTTCCCGTTTTATTTTTTTCTTTACGATAATTTGAACCGGAGTTATGATTTTTTGAAAATAGGTCAAATTTGACCTTTGACCTATCATAACTCGGTCAAAAATTGAGATATTGATCTGCGGTTTGCGCCAAAATTCTTAGTTTTTTATGCTCTTTCGAATGAGGTATCACAAGATAGGGGTTGCTATTTGAAAAAAAAAAGTTGGGGGGCCCCTGTCCCCCCTGAGGGGGGGACCAAAATTTTGACCCCCTCAAAAGATGGTCCCCTTTGAGATAGGAACATTCCCAAAGTTTCATTTCCTAGCTCAATTCGTTCAAAAGTTAGAGGGGGGGTCGGGGACTTTTCGCTCACCCTGTATGCAAAATAGACGATAATCACCCTATTATCTACCACTTGTATGTAC